>NC_142339.1:7362272-7664469 GCF_054954075.1 Amborella trichopoda
TACCCGTTCATCTTGCATGTGGACACCATACACCAGCTGTGGACACAAACATATGGTACGTCATGAGGATATCCGCTGTCCACTCCCTATGATGGACGTTGGAGATTACCCATAGATCCCTGTGATAAGGGGGATGGGTAAATCTTGAAGCCAACGGTAGGCATACTTCATTATGTAATCCATCCGTTTTTAGGGACGTTCTTTCGAAGGCCTCTTTCCAAATTTTGAGGAAATTCTATGACAAAATTGCCAAGTCTTAAGCTCTTAAATTCTTATTTTCTCAGTAGTTTAGCAGAGGGATTTGAAAAATGGATATGGTGTTGTTTTGTATTATCTAACAACTAATCATGCTAGGTCTGCAAAACCCAACTCCTAGCTTCCTGCCTTTGGGTGGAGAAATTGGACATTTTTAAGTCTGTTTTGACAGATATTTGAATGCATTGAGTTTTATGTTAGGAAAAGTATAACATGCGTCAGGGGATAGACATGTAGTTACATGTGTCCCCTGACGCAACTAACAATCCATCTCAAAGATGGATGTAAAAAAGGTGTTGGTCGCACCACCACCACCTACAAATTAATGGACTAAAAGAATAAATAATAAATTATTATTATCTTGTTTTTAAAATCTTTTTTTCTTTTTTTACATTCAGTCATCATAGTATTGTCTACCCCAAAAAATTTTGGATCCAAAATGCATGACTAATGGATTTTGGAGAGTGGACTCATGAATAGATGAGTCACGCGACTCATAGAAACCTTGTCCTTTATGTTAATAATCTTCATTTACCAGTAATTTCAAATTTATTAGCTACAGGAAATCCTATAAGATTTGAAGAGCTCGTGACAATTTCTTGTCCTTACTCGCCAGTTTATACGATAAATATCTGAAGTTTTGTTATCCTTCCCACCATTTGATGTAAATATTTGAAGTTTTGGATTTGTTTCAATCAACATATTTTGGACCTTATAAATTACAAATGTAGGGCTGATTTGAGCCTCTTTAAGTTCTACAACGCACACAACCAGGTGCAAATACGGGCCTTCAAATATTCTATAAATATTTTTTAGGGACAGGTAAATGGTGAGCTTCTTCTGTGGTACAAAAAGGTCCAGATATAAAAATCGTATGGCTGGGCTATGCCATTTCTCCACTCGAGAAAATTTCTCATGCTTTGTGCTCGATTAATGATCCATGGCTCATTAATATGTGAAAGTTTCTAGGTTTGCCAGTATTAACTTTGAATATGAAGGGCTTGTTTTTTACGACAATCAATTTTATCTAGAATATATTATCTTATCTAAAACTTCAACTCTCTTTATTAACATTAATTTTTAAGCTATTTGGTATGTATCTTTTATGATATTACTCAATCATTTAATATTCAGTGAGTTCTTGCTATTTGTAGCTATTTGTGCCCAAAGAATGTGATTTCCAGCAAATTACAATAAATAAGGTGCAAACTGCTTTTTTTAAAAAAAAAATTATCTAGTAGTTTTTGCATAACGCTGTGATGGACGGTGTCAAACAAAAACTAATTTCTTATCAAGATTAATTTTATTGAAATGGTAAATTAGCAGTTGCGTACTAGCAAATCCATAAGGCCCTAAACTTCTTAGTTGGGTTTTTGGACCATTTAGCAATTATAAACAAAATAGTTTAATTACATTACATGAGGACATTAACCGACTAATAGTGGTTTGATGCTGAATGCTACTTGTGTGCGTTGTAACGATGAGCGAGCAAGGAGACCGAACCCTAATTAAGATTTACATTAACTATAGTAAATTGCAGCAATTTTGAAATGGGAAATTTACTTTTAGTATGAGGTGTTTAAAATTAATCTTGACTATTGGATGTGAAATTTGGTGGCTGCATTTATTTCTTGACCAAGCTCAAAATTGAAAAGAAGTTTTTTCGAACTTTGTGACACGCCCAAGCTTTTAAATTTTACATTGGATAGTTATAAGTAATTGTGGCCTTCTTGTATCAAAAATAAATGATTTCATCATATATAATCTTTTTTTGAAATTATGGTAATAACATTAATTATTGTAAACTTATTTCCATAATGAGTTTACTGTGATGATAATAATTTTAAAATGCATTAAAATTAATTACAAAATGCGTTTACGGTAAATTATACTAATTTGCAATAAAGCCTAATCATATATTTTGGGGATACTTAAGAAAAAAAGGGGCCACATCTCAATATGTATCTGGTTCATCAATCCAATATGCTACATCCCAAGTTTGATTCCTACTGTTGAACTACCAAAAACAAAAGCATCCAACATTGAGCCAGTTCATGAAATGGTCAATTCATGATCCGATCCAAGACTCTGTGCCTGCGAGCCCCTCGAAAGAAGCGAGCTTTCAGTGTCAGCGATTCAATGCTAGAGGTGGTGGATCGGTTGGTGTAGCACTGGGTAAGTTGGTGCATCTTAAAGGCCAGCACCCTATTTAGACTCGACATGATAGATGTCTTTTTGTGTTTACAATGTAGATTTCATAGAAACTGGTTGGAGGTGTAGATGGATTATTGTAAACTACATGGTCAAAAGAAAGTACACTCCTGCGGGAAAATAATTTCCATTTACTCCCTTGGTACAACTGCAACTAGAATTAATTTTAGGACCCAAAATTTTGGGAAGATTAACCTCATATATATATATATATATATATATATATATAGAGGAAAAGATCATATCAGCCCATGAGCTAATGGAATAGCGTAAGCCAAAGCTTTATGTTGTGGTTAGATCCAAATTGAACAGATTGGACCACTTCATAAGCTATGGCTGATTTTTTATTTCTCACTGTTTGAAAGCATTATCCCACTAAATAATTTCATTCAGTATAATCACAAAAAATGATAATCAGTGAAATACGGACAAGAACAATGCCATTGAAGCAATCAGATCCTTCAAGTAGAGCAGATATGACTGCTTCATAAGGCATTGGAGTTTATCATTTCTCAGTTTGTATTTTTAGTTTGATAATATGAATGCAAAATTCTATCATGGGTCGTTGTCTAGGACTCCATTCCACGGGATAACTCTCTCTACTCATTGGCTCACGCTCACCCACATATCTCTCAACTCAGAGAGATCTTGTAAACAAATTCAATTAGAAAATAATTTATCAACCATCATCATTGTGAAAGTCTTTTTTCAAGTAATTGGAGTCGGCGATGCGAATCATGATCCACCATTCTGCTCTATTAAGAGCTATACTCCGTGAGGCTACTTATGGGGAACGCTCTAGTATTAGCAGATATCTTGGATTCTGGATTCATGAGAAGTCTTGGCAAAGTTTACATTGGTTGCCTACTTAACACAACCCATCCCCGTTAATTGGACTTGGGATGTGTTAATGAAAAATTTAAGGTCCTCAGCTTTCTTAGACTAAGGAAAAAAATTTATCAATAAAGAAAAATAATTCAAATGTAATATTTTATTGTAAGACTTCAACTATATTTTGGTTCTTTAAACTATAATCCTCCTATGGGTGGGATATGATTTAAGGAGATACATGTGGTGAAATGTCACAATTATTATTAATATTGAAATGTGAAATTGGGTGGTTGGGAATATGTAACTGATTGGGCACAAAGTCTAAAATGAAATTCTTCAAAATTTTCGACACATTTCAATCTGTTGGATTTCACATCTAATGGCTAAAAAAAATTGTGACCTTCTTGTACCAAAAGTGAATAGTCTTGTAACATACAATCTCATGATTTAAAAATTTCTCTTATTGAATAAATAGCAATCACTATTGATAAATTGTTTAATGAACAACTCAAATTGGTTAATCTTTGAAGTCTTAAGTTTAAGTCAAATAACAAAGAGAAATTGATCAAAAATACACATAAGAAATTAACTATTTGACATCTTACCTCTATCTTTTGATTTGACTTCAAAATATGCATGACTATGATGTGGATTAGTAGATAAAGAGAACTAGCTAAATTATAGAAAAGTCAACTGTATTTTGATAACTTATCCTAATAAAAAATATAATCCTGAGAAATCCAAACAAGTTCTTAAGTGATTTATCAGTTCTATGCCTTCAAAAAAACCAGACCTTTAGAAATGATCATATTATCCCGATTTTCTACACTTCAAAAATTCTTCAAAAGCCATTGCCGAACTTAAAAAATGATAAAAAAAAACTTGGCACTAACCATTGACTTGTTTTAATCGCCATTGGAGGAAAGTTGTGGAATCAAATACCACTGTATGTCATAGGAACGGTGGTCATGCAACTTTATCCCTTTGATGTATTTTTATTAGTTGGAATTTATTAGCAGACATGGTTTCCCTTGTGATGGTCACTTGATTTTGTGGCAGAGGCTCATCAGCGCTTATGTCTTATGTCTTTTTGACAACGATGGCCGTGTCGTGGGGCCCAGATAAATTTTTGGACCATGATTTTTAAATGGCAAAAGTTGACGTAAGGATGCAACGTTATAATGTAGAACTACGAATGCACCTCAAAAATCCATCGAAAAAGGTAGTTTTAATGTTGAAAAACCTTTTGATTGATCATCTTGACATCGAGATGTATGACCATGAAAAATAAAGAGATTTTAAATCTAAAAAAATAGTGCAGTTTACAACATATTATCTACACCGTCCATTTTCAAGATTTTCATATGTTTATAGATCTACTTGATTTTAACCATTTTTAAAATTTAAAAATTTTATCATTAGATATAAAAATAGATTTGAGATAATCCTAAGAACATTTTATATTAAAATCATATACCATGATAAAATTTGAATGTGCACCTTACCTCTACAGCTACAGATGCATCCCTATGCCAACTGCACTCTTTTAAAATATGAAGGAATTGTATCTTACATTTTTGTTAGGGATATATATATAAAGAGACCATTTACTTCTAATACGAAGAGGTCAGAATCACTCTTGTCTGTCAGATTTCAAATAGAATGATAGAGAGTAATTTTTTAATTGACTGATAAAATTCAAATAAATATCGAACTTTGTGAAACACCGTAAGCCATCCGATTTGACATCCAATGGATACTAACAATTGTGATCTTCTTGTATCAAAGATAAATGATCTTATATTATAGAATCACCTTTGTTTGGGCAAATATTTTATGTGGCACATAATGACTATGATAAGTATATCCTATATTGGATTGAAATCTAAATGAATAGATGCGATGGAAATAGTTCCAATGTCAACAAAATTTATTGGATGATTGTGATTGCATATGTATTTCAATTTTATTATTTTTCTTCTATATTGGATTAAACTTACGTTTTGGGAATACTTCTCATAAATATAAAATAATGATTTGACAAAAAAATAAAAGATGAAAATACCCTTAAAAATATTATAGGTAGTGTGGTTATATTATTATAAGTAATGATCCTATGAGACCTTCCCCCCACCCCAAAGGATCACCATTAAATTTGGCACAGATTTCTATAAAAGTTATCACATGGGTGTGGGACTTGACTTTTCTAGAGATCTGTGCCAAATTTAATGGTGATCCTTTGGGGTCCTACACATGAGTGTGAGAGGGTCTCATAAAATCATTACTATATTATTATTTATTCTTTTATTTTATTTTTTATAAAAAGTGTACCCTAAGGAGTTACACAAGCCTTGACAATTTTATCTTGGTAATTGTATTTTACACTTTCAATGGTCTGATCGAGATTAGACAACTGGAAAATACCTATCACGAATCTTTTATATGTTGTTGCCTCCATATAGAAAGTTTATACTTCTTGTTTTTTGTGGATATCTGTAATCAATTTTTATGGGTACAATATTATTGGGAGATTTTCTATGTAGAGACAATTTATCTTTTATACATGGAGATCACAATCACTCTTATCCTTTAAATTTCGAAATGGGTGGTTGTAAAAGTATTATTGCATAGATACAAAGTTACAATTTCGAAATGGGTGATTGTAATAGTATCATTGAATAGATACAAAGTTCCAAAAATATATAATATCTAATGAGTGGGAATGATTGTGACCTCTATATACAAAAGATAAATGATCTCTTTATAGACAATCCTTATTATTGGTCCCTCGTGTTGTTAAAGCACTACTTTAGAGTTTAGACCGACATGGTTTTGGTATGACGTACATTTTAAAATCCGATTTATTTCAAGAAACCATTTTAAAGATGGATTTTGCGTGTCAAATTCTGTACTTCAAATTTCGTATTAGCAAAGTATTAAATTTGCAGTTTAGTGGGATTGGTTGTTGGCCTCTTAGCTTAGTGGTCACCACAATCCTCTTTCCATCCATTCTCCTTGCAAAACACAATGAGCAAGTGGGACTATGTGCTTCTCAGATTCTGAGGAGAGAGAGACAAAATAGATTTTAAAAGATCAATTATTTTTAAAGGCCTCCCACCCTTTAAAATTTGAACCTCCTTGCTAAAAGAATGAGCAAGTGGGATTATGTGGTTCTCAGAGTTTGTGGAGTACTTACCAAAAAAAAATAAAAATGAAAAGAGAGATAATGGATTTTAAAGGCCTCCTCATGCATAAGAATAAGAAATAGCCCCACTAACGTATGCCTGCTCCACCATAATGTGATTATATCCTTAATACACAATTTTTTTTGATGACCTGACTCTTGTACACTAAAAGAAAAAGTTGTTGTATTGATGACCTAACTCTTGTACACTAAAAGAAAAAGTTGTTGTATTGACAAAAATAAATAAACAAACATTTAAAATTTCTCTCACTCTGCCACTTTTGCGTAAAACAGTAAATTTAGCGAGATTGGTATATTCTAATATTAAGTCTTCGCTATAAATACAGGATTAAGTTCAAAGCTATGCGGTCACAGATGAATCACCATAACATGATGTCTTGAGTTTTATTTGTACTATAAATAGCGAATCAATACCCACTGAGTAACCCCAAAAAAAGTCTTCGCTATCTACCCTGCTTACTCAAAATGGGGCGTTATCTCCACTTGGAGAAATATTTGAAAATGAGGCAAAACGCAAAGCGATGATGTAGGGTGGCAAGGGGATTTCTAAAATGATATCTAATGGGTTAAAAGGGAACCACGATTGCAGCCTATCCCAGATGAAATTGTAGATACTGTTAAAGGGGCATCCAATCTCTTTAAACCATGTACACAAGGTAAAAAAAAGTAAAAAAAAATCCATGGCTAATAGATTGGCCAAGGAGGCTTTGGTACAGAGGGATCCACACCTACAAATCAAATTTTCCTAATGACTATTTCAAAAATAAATAAATAAAAAGGAAAATAAAAAGAAACCCATGTTTTCCCTTAGCTCATGTAAGAGTGAGTTGCTGGAATCTCTTGAGCAATCAATCCAAACTAGCTTTTTTTAAAACCACGTATAAAGAAGATATCTACTTTGTGAACATTCTCAAACATTCTAGGTCTTGGGTTTGGTGATAGCTAAATCACTATACTCATATTTTCTTCTAAAGATTAGGGTATTATGAAAAATAAAAATTGAATTTTTTGGAAAACAAGAAAGTGATATTTTTATAAGAGAGTGAAGGATGACATAATACCCATCTTTTTTAAGGTCAACCCTTTGGGGGTTATGGGAATGGATCTCCAATATAGAGATGGGTCTAAAGAGAGATATGGCCTCTGAGAGAGAGGCGGTATTTCCATTAATTTTGAGTTGGTTAACTTCCACTTCTAGAGAGAGAAAATATCTATATTGCTCTTGAGGTTATCTTTCCGATAGCGGCATTGTGGTGGGAAATAGGTTGATTGACGGTGTTGTTCGGTCGGGAGAGTGGTTTTAAAAGGAAAGATCGATGATGATTTTTTACCGATATTTAAAGAAAGGTATTATATGTTGTAACTCAAAACTGTAATCTTCATTATGATAGTGGATTTCTAGTTGTTGAGACCGTGAATAAAGCCCTATGGGGTGAACCACGTAAATCGTATATTGTTGTAGTGTGCTTTTTATGTTTGCTTTATTTCTCACACTCGATTTATAGTCATATTCATCTACTTCGCGTTTAGCGAATCATGTATACGATCTTGGGTGGGATCCTGGTATTTGGGATTCCCTGTTCTGCAAGCTAAGAGGTTCACGAGAACCCTACACTAGGCATATAATGGTTGTGTTTGTGTCTGACAAAAAAATGCTTATTGTTAGAATGATTATATAAAAGGAAAAGTTTATATAGAGCCGAGGCGCTAAACGATCAAATTTGTGCCTACCTCAAAAATTTCACTAGAAGATGTTGTTTTGATGCCGAAATATCTTCAAATTGATCATCTCGACATTAATATGCATGGACATGAGAAAAAAATGTATTGCCAGTTTTGGAAATAGTATTTTTTATAATTTTTAGACTATCAAATTTCAAGATTTTCAAGTTTTCATAGATATGTTGATCTACACTTCTTTTGAAGGTTTAAACTTTATAAATAAATATGAAAATGTATTTTAAGGCTATAACAAAGATTTCTAATATTAAAATCACATTTCTCGACACTATTTGAAGGTAGGCTCTAATTTGATTGTTTAGAGCCTAGGCTCTATACAGACCGTACTCTTATGTAAAATGGAATTATATATCATAAGAATATTTATCATTGTTACAAAAAGGTTACAATCATTTCTAGCAATTGGAAATCAAAATAGATGGCATGGGTTGTGTCACAAAATTCGAGATTTATTCTGTTTGAAAATGGAGTCTAACAAGTGACACACTTACAACCACCCAATTTAAAATCTGACATATAAGAGTGACTCAGGCTTCCTAATACTAAAAGTAAATTGCCTCTTTGTATATTATTCGTCAATGGAGTCAAGGAAATGAGTGTATGAACTTGTTATAGTGGAAAAAATCAGTAGAGTTTTCTGCTGATTTGAGATAATCTCTGTAAAACCCATAAAACTTGTAACTTATTCTATGATATTAAATTCATTCTTGCCCGTTGCCTGTAAATACAGCCCATTCAAGTGAACAACGTGAATTGCTATGTGTATTTTGTTTGTGCCTGTGTTGTGGTTTTTTTATTTCTATTTTCTTTACTTTTTGTTCATTTTGTATTTTTCTCCCCAACACACACACAAACATTGTGTGTATGTGTGAGAGAGAGAGATGTTAGTTGAGATTCTAAACCCAACGCATGCTTGCAACAAAAATAATGTGTGTCTAAGTGTGTGTGCGCGCGTGTAGAGAAATAGATACATGTTGAGAATGTGTTTTTGTGTGTAGTGTGCGTGTGAGAGAGAGATAAGACTTCGGGCCAAGTAGATTGCTTGTAATCGTGGACACTTAATTTTGGAATTGATAAATTTTTTTGACTTTTTGAACCTTGGGGACTATCATAACCCTAGTAGACCCTAATCACCTTTTGAGATCTCAAACCCAATACCCCAATTAGTCATAATAGATAGACTTGAGTTTTATAAATGTAATAAACTAACTCGGACACTAGTCCAGCACCCTGAAACATGAGACCAATACTCAAAATTCCTAACTCTTTAAACCCCTTAAAAGACATCTAAATTGGGCCAAATTGATTCTAAATTGTAGTGTAGATCGAGAACTTTCCAACGCTCTAAGTTTCACTTGAATCCAATTTACGATTTGACAGTTATGGCTCGAGCAAGTTTTTTTTTTTTTTTTCAGTTTAATTTAGTTTATCTAATTTTGTTTAATTTAAATTTTTAGGATTTTCTAGTATGATTTTTCACGATCTTGAGGTACATCTGTCGGCGATTCTTAAAGAACCCTGATCTCTCCATATCATGGGTCTTTTTCAACCGTAACCCCACTAATTTCTACCGGTCTATAATTTTAACTTGTTTAAAGCATAAGTTTGGTGAGGTTTTTTCTTAGATCTCAGCCAAACGGGCTGCAAACAATAATAAAATCGATTAATTGTACTTGTAAACTACATTATGTTTGAGTACTAATATTCCTTTTTTTGGTAGCTTATTCGAGTATTTATTCCCACTAGCCAAAGCATACTCACATAAATACTCATTCTTGCGCTTGTGGGGCGGCTATGTCACACGCTTAACAAAAACACGTATGTGTATGTATCCATGTGACAACCTGGAACAATTTGTCGAATGGATTATCGAATGATGCAGACGTACTAAGTGTGAGAACAACAAGCTATTCTTTCTTTTATTTGATGAGTGCGGTTGGCATACGGATGCATCCGTAGCTGTAGAGGTAAGGGGCACGTCCAAATTTATCATGGTATATAATTTTGATGTAAAATATTCTTAGGATTATCTCAAAATCTATTTTTATATCTAATTATAAAATTTTAAAGTTAAAAAATGGTTAAAATCAAGTAGATCTATAAACATATGAAAATCTTGAAAATTGATGGTGTAGATAATATGTTGTAAAATGTACTATTTCTAAGACTTAAAATCTTTTTATTTTTCATGGTCATACATATCCATGTCGAGATGATCAATCAAAGGGTTTTTCAACATTAAAGCGACCTTTTTCGATAGATTTTTGAGGTGTTTCCGTAGTTAAACATTATACGGTTGCATCCTTATATAAACTTTTTCCTTATTTTGTATTTTGATTTCCCATTCATTTAGTTGAGGGTGTGGTTTGCATAAGGTTGCAACCTTAACAGTTGCACCTTCAAATTTTATCACAAGATGTAATGCCTGAAACTCTATTTTCATCTCTAATTATAAAATTTTAAACTCAAAAAATGATTCAAATCAAGTAGATATATAAACAAATGAAAATCTTGAAAATGGACGGTCTAGATAATGTGTTGCAAGATGTACTTTTTTTTTTTCTCATATTCATGGTTCTTGATGTCAAGATGATCAATTAGAAGGTTTTTTTAACATTAAAACAACCGAATAATTTTTGAAATACACCTTAATTCTACATTTGAAGGTTGCAACCTTATATAAACTTTTTTCCTTCAGTTTATGCCTTATATGTGGACTCTAAATATTAAGAAAATTAAAGAGATTGGCTCTGTTTATTTTGGGCCTTAAAAGTGGACTCTTTCCACGAGTACTTGATTTCCCTTTCATTTAGTTTATGCATAATACGTCGACTCTAAATAGTAAATACTAAGATTAAAGAGATGGGTTTTGTTTATGAGCACGTTACTATGATCATATATTATTTCTACTGCTTCGGTTATATGATCTACATGGGAGGATTGTTGCAATATGAGATTTTGGCAACCACCTTAGAATTATTAGATGATTATTCTCAAAAAATAAAAAATTAAAATTTGAGTTTTTTAACACTTAAATCTCACCCTCTAAAAATTGGACGGTTTCTACTCTATCTTGATTCTTGAGACATTATTTTTTTTCAAGTGCTTAGAAGATGCAATTAGGAAATATTTTTATTGAAGTTAATCTACGTGTTAAAGAGGTCATACCTCTAGACTACTTTAGGGTCCTAAAACTAATCTTAGGTGGGATTTTACCTGATGGAGTAAAAATATAGTATACTCCCAATGGAGGAGAATATCTTTTGTTTTTGTTAATTTTTTGGGTGCGGTTTTTATAAGGATGCAACCTTGAACAATCCAATCAAGGCGCACCTTAAAATTTTTTCATAACATGTAATTTTGTTATAAATTTTTTTTGGTATTATCTTAAAATTTATTTTCATACTTACTTAGAAAATTTTAAATTTCAAAAGTGGTTAAAATCAAGTAGATCTATAAATATATGAAAAACTTGAAAATGAACGGTCTAGATAATGTGTTGCAATATGCACTATTTTTGGGACTCAAAAACTTTTTTTTTTCATATTCATACATCTCAATGTCGAGATGATTGATTACAAAGTTTTTTCAACATTAAAACAACATTTCCGATAGATTTTTGAGGGGCATTATTCTATATTTTAAAGTTGTAACCTCATACAAACTTTTTCCTTATTTTTTAGGATTAAAAATGGACTCTCCCATCAAAAACGCTCTGTTGGGCGTCATAGCCAACTATAGCATTGCGCGTGGGATACTAATTGGGACCATTTTATTAATTAGTACCATTTTATTTATTTTTCTTTTGAAGTAAACCTAGTTTATTTAATGGTTTAGGCAAAGGATACCATTCCTAGCACAACCCTAATTTTGACAATGACGAATGGCTGAGATTAACCTAATGCACATTTGCGAGGTGGATGCACCCGATTTGCACTGTATAATTTCAACAAAAAAGTGCATCATAAGATTGTTTATTATTGGTATAAGGTCATAGTCATCTTTTTAACTTTATTAAAAGAGAGACCGCATGAAAACATTTTGTGATGCATCCTAGTTGCTTGATTTCACATTTAATTAGGACTGATTGTGACTTTTTGTCCCATAAGTAATCTCAACTGGCATTTCTAATTTGGCAGGAATGATGCGGACCATCACACCCTTAGTCTAATTTAGGACACGGACCTTGGCACCCTTACATATTTGGATGTTGGAATCAATGTTGTTATATTCGCTTCGGAGTAGTCTTCGGTTTGGTGAGAAAAATGAAACAATTCGGTATTTCGGTCGATTTGGGGGAAGACTTCAAAAAAAAAAAAATTTTTTTAATTAATATAAATAAATGAGATATTTATATATATAATATATATAAATGATGAAAAAAATTAAATTTAAAAAATGAAAAAATACTTTTATAGAGCTATTTTCTTGCTGGCCGAAGCATACCCGAATCTGACTGAAGCTACCTAAAGTGGCCTAAATCTTACCTAAGCATCAACACCATGCTTTGCTTCTCTTTGGTTTATGCCTAAAATCTGAAGGCTTCGACCTCTTTGGCTAAAGTGAAGCTAATTTGATAACAATCATTGGAATTTTGGAATTGGACTACTTTTTATATTTAATTTTTTTGGAACATTTGCTATCATAAAATGAGAAGTATCCCAATAATCATGATTAGGTGAATGATCAACTACGACTAACCTCACCCGTCCATCAATGGAACACGTGATGATTTTCATTCGTCCACCATATAGATCGGTGCTTTACATTTTGTACATCAATTCCCTTGGGCAAAAAAATCACTTGGAAGATTTTTTGGATCCTTAATTTTGGGATCTATCTATCACGAGATCTATCTGTCACGAAATTATTATTTTTAAGAAAAAAATAAATGGATTTTGAGTTCTTGAACAGCTCAATCTTACCCTCCAAAGCTATTAATTTTTTTAGGCACATAGAGAATGAGATTCAAAATTTTCTTTTGATAAAGATTATATCTCTAGAGTAGAATGGTAGAGCAAGATTCGTATAGCTGACCCTAATTAGTTGAAAAAAGGTTTTGATGATGCCCTATATGCTTCTGCAGGAGTGGCAAACCTCTTAATGGTTCTTAAAAGGATGAGGTTTCTATAAGGCTTAGGCTGTATGAAAACAAAATAAAACCTTACCTCAAATCATTGTTCAGAAAAAAATTTTGGCAACAAATTCTTCATGATGACTCTAAAATCAAGTTCCAATACCGACTATGAAATTCGAAACTCAAAAAATAGCATAGATCTTATAGATCTATGAACACTTTTAGGGCAAAATAGACGATCTACATAATTTATTACAATATGCATTATTTTTAGAGCTTGAATTTTTTTTTTTTTCCACAACCATAATGTTAAAGCCAAGATGATTGATGTAAAGGTTTTATAATGCTTGAATTGTAATTTTAGAGGAGTTATGAGGTGAACCTTTACTTGTTTTGATAGAGCTGCAGCCTTGTCAAATGGTTTTCCTTCTTAAAATTACCTTTGCTCTTTATTTTAAGGAAATGTATATAAGAAGACCATTAACCTTTGGTACAAAGTAGTTACAATTTTTTTGAACTTTGTGATACACCGAAGCTATTAGATTTCATATTGGATGGTTATAAGTAATAGTGACTTCCATGTATCAAAAGTAAATGATCTCATTATATACAATCCCTTATTTTAGACCTTAGAAGTTGCCTCTTTTTTTTATTTTATTTTTAAAATTTAAATTTCAGTTTAACATGGAGATATATTTGAGTTTTATTAAAGTTTAAAACCCTAAATTTTTAAGAGGGATGAAAAGAGTAGAAAAACAAACCACTACGGAACCGGTTATTACTTTAATTAGTTTTTTAAATTTATCATTGGCGTTGAGACGCTTGTAATGTTATTCATTAAAATAAATTAATCCTCTCAATATGATACGTGTAGGACTCAAGGTCTTTTTCCCTTGATTACTTTAGTATATGCATGTATACTTAGGTTTCCGATTGACTAAGGATTCTTACAACGAATGAGCAAGACTTTCGCAATGGTCCATTGATTAATGTTTTGTTTAGTGTTAATTAAAGTTGGTCTATGCATTGTTTAGGATGAATTAAAGTTTATTCGTCTGCCATGGCTTTCGAGGGGCCGAACGTATCTCCATTTTCGCCTAATTTTTGAAACACAGTGCATGGATGGACACCGATATTTGAATAATGAAAACGAAAAATATTTTGGAAATGGATGCGGTTTGTATAGAGCCTAACCTCTAAACAATCAAATTAAAGCCTACTTTCAAATAGTGTGGAGAAATATGGTTTCAACACTGGAAATCTTTGTAATAGAGTTAAAATATATTTTCATCCTTATTTATAAAGTTTAAAGCTTCAAAAATAGTGTAGATCGACAGATCTATGAAAACTTGAAAATCTTGAAAATTGACGGTCCAAAATATATTACAAAATACACTATTTTTAAAACTTGAAATCCATTTTTTTCTCATGTCCATGCATCTTGATGTCGTGATGATCGATTTGAGGATATTTGAGCATCAAAACAATCTCGTCTAATGAAATTTTTGAGGTAAGCTCTAATTTGATTGTTTAGAGCCTCAGCTCTATATAAACTTTCTCATTTGGGAATAGGCTTAACATAAGTGGTCAGGGGGTGATAGGGACCATAAAATGACATCTTAGGTTCCATTCTTATCATGTTTATAGGACCACTTCCCATTAAACAACCGAAAAAAAAGAAAAAAAGAAAAAAAAACTAAAACAAATCATTTTAAAAACTCATTCATTTTATTTGAAAAAATACCATTTGAAGGATCAAAAGACTACAATTAATATTGGAAAAAAATATCTTTAAAATACCTAACTTGCTCTGATTGAGAGTTGGAAATCTAAATAAATAAGGTTATTTCAATAATTTTCCCTTGACAAGCAACCGCGATCCAATTATTTGGTTGGGGCTTCTTTAGTAGGTCAAATAGCTAAATTGATGTTCAGCTTTCCAACTTTGAATAGGGCTGAAAAATATTTTTTGAGAATGTATCTGAATGAAATAAAAATAAAAGTAACCCTCTATTTTTTTTTTATAAAAACCTTCTATTTTTTTATAAAAAAAATGTAAATCACCGAATATTGATTGAATATTTTAGCCCTATTAAGGATTTTATAATGGAGTATAAATCTTTAAATGATGTTTTATCTATTTTCTTTATCGTGGTGGTCTAGATGGACGAAAGTTTTGGATCTAAAATCTATCAGAAAGATCGAACTTTTCTAGATGGACTCCCGGAGTACATATAAGCCCGATCTTTCTACATACGAGTGTTATCTCTTTAAATCAAATCTAATATATATTTTTTAGGAAAAAGTTTATATATAAGTGTGAGGCTCTAGACAATCAAATTAAGGTGCATCTCAAAATTTCTTTAGAAAAGGTTGTTTTGATGCCCAAAAATCCTCAAATTGATCATCTCGACCTCAAGATGCATGGGCACGAGAAAAAAAGGCTTTTAAGTTTTTGAAATAGTGCATCTTGCAATGCATTTTTTTACCATCAATTTTCAAGATTTTCAAGTTTTCGTAGATCTACTCAATCTACACTATTTTCTAATCTTTAAATTTTATAATTAGATATGAAAATATAATTTCAGGTTACCACATAGAATTTCAGTATTAAAACCACATATTTCGATACTATTTGAAGGTGTGTCGTACTTTAATTGTTTAGGGCCTGGGCCCTAAACAAACTGCACCTTATTTTTTATAGAAAAGTATACAATGGGACTATTTATCTTATGCACAAGGTGGTCACAATTAATCTTGACCATTGGATGTGAAATTGGGTGGTTGCACTTATTCTATTGATCAAGCACAAAATTCAAAATAATTTTTTTTGAACTTTGTGTCACACTCAAGCTATTGAATTTCGCATCGGATGGTTATAACCCCTTGTACAATAGGTAAATGATATCTTGTATACAATCCCATTTTTTATTCCTCGGAGAACAAAGGCTCACAACATTCTCAATAAATGGCACAATTGATGGTATTAGGGCTGCCAATGGTTCGGGCCTGGTCACACGAAAGCTATTGTTTATCGGGCCGACCTTTTATGGGTCGACCCGAAATGGATTGGAAAAGCCTGAAAACTTTTCAATGGGCCTGCTGGCCCAGTAAGCATGGACTTTTAGTCCGGAACAATAAGGCCCGATTTAGGAACTTCTTGTTTTTTTTTTCTTTAAGAATCTTCACTCTTCAAATTTGTCTTATTTAAAGTAAGCCAAAAAGAAAAAAAAATGCTAATATCTTTTTTAGAAAATTTAAAAACCATTCTCTCTCTCTTTCTACAAACCCAATCTCTCTCTTTATAAACCCAATTTCTCTTGCTTTAAAAATTCATTCTCTCTCTAGAAACCCAATCTCTCTAACTCTCTCTAAACACTCAATAAAAGTTTCTAAAATATATGTTAACATATGTTTTTTTGGCTTATTATAAACAAGAAAATCTTAAAGATTGGAATAAAAAGAAAGAGAGAAAAAAAAACAAATAGAAAAAAAGAAAAAGGCTTCTTAACGGGCCCGGCTCTTCAAGCACATTTCTAGGTCGGACCTTATTGGGCCTTTACGGGGCTTCTGTCCGAGAAGGACCGGTCGTAACCCTAGATTGTATACGTTTGCCAGAAAACGTCCTTAGGTTATGAAACTATTTTATGCAAATTAGCTGGCAAGCGTTTTATTACAGAAGCATTAATAAAAAAAAGGTGAAAGTTTATAGAGAGCCCAGGCTTTAAAGAATCAAATTAGAGTCTACCTCAAAAATTTCATTAGAAGAAGTTGTTTTGATGCTCAAATATCCTCAAATTGATCATCTCCACGTCAAGATGCATGGACATAAGAAAAAAATGGATTTTAAGTATTGAAAATAGTGCAATTTGTAACATATTTTTGGATCCTCAATTTTCAAAATTTTCAAGTTGTCATAGATCTGTCTATCTACACTATTTTTTAAGCTTTAAAATTTATAAATGAAGATAAAAATATGTTTTAAGGCTATCACAAAGATTTTCAGTATTAAAACTACACTTCTCGACACTATTTAAAGGTACACTCTAATTTGATTGTTTAGAGCCTAATCTCTATACAAACCACACCCATAAAAAAAAACTTAAGCACATGCTTCATTCTGACTAAATCCAGAGCCCAAAAGGAACATGTACCCTGAAGGAGGGGTGTATGGTACACGTTAGGAATATCCACCACCTGTTTGTTAGGACAAGTTGTTGAGATCAACCGTTAGCTTTAAATGACACACATTTACCTGCGTCATGCTTAACTCGGACTTTTTTATCATGGAAAAAGTTTATATGGTTGCAACATTAATATGTAGAACTACGGATGCACCTCAAAATCTATCGGAAAAGGTTATTTTAATATTGAAAAACCCTATGATTGATCATCTTGACATCGAGATATATAATTATAAAAAATAAAAAGATTTTGAGTCTCATAAATAGTACATCTTACAACATATTATCTACACCGTCCATTTTTAAGATTTTCATATGTTCATAGATCTATTTGATTATAACCATTTTTTAAATTTAAAATTTTATAATTAGATATAAAAATTGATTTTTAAATAATCTTAAAAATATTTTTCATCAAAATTATATATTATGATAAATTTTGAAGGTGCACCTTAGTTGGATTGGTAAAGGTTGCAACTTCATGGAAACCACACCCTTTTTATCATTGACCTAAAAGAAAGACAGAAAAGCTCCCATGGTGCACCAGACAGACACAGGCAGTGTATGACTGATTAAGCATGTATAGTATGGTCCCGTGGAAGCATGCTGTACATCTAATCCCTCTAGCAAAAAAACCTACATGGGAGTATTTTTGTAAGAAAAAGTAATTGGTGTGTGAGGACTGCACTTCTACAATTGTATCCCTAACACACTCAACATCCATCCATCTTTTAGATGGATGTAAACAAACGGTGGGCCCACCTAGATTTAAAACTCAGGGTGTTAAAACTATATTTAAAAAAAGTCTCATATTTTATTTTATTTTTTAAAATTATTTTTTCATATTCATAGTTATCGTGGTTTAGATTTTCAATCTCTGGAATATGAGATTCAATTTGGAGAGAGGACTAAGTTAAATAGGTGAACGGGGACTCATAGAAACTGTCTTTTATTAAATCTGAAACTTTGGAAGCTGCCAAAGAGTCATTTGGATGAATATTTTCAAATAAATAATAATTAAATATTAAGTTTTTTCTGACCCTTAGATCTCGCCTTAAAAACTTGAATGGTCCTCTATTCAATCTTAAGATATTTCTTTTTTTAAAGTGCAGATAGAGTGTGATTTGATTTTCTTTTTTTTCTTTTTTTTTTTGTTTTATATAATTAGCCTATGAGTTGAAGAGGTGATGTTCCCAAACTTTAAAATCTTAAAACGACTTCTATGTTAGATTTCACCCGAGGGAGTAAATGGACAATATGCTCCCTCGGAATACAAAATCCTTTTGCAAACAATTATGTGGCTAGTCCAATGAAATTTGATAGAATGATAAGTCACTATCACGATACGAAGCACCCACTGAGAACCACCACTCTAACTTAATAAATTTGCAAAAAAGCAACATGTTGGTTAGGTATTGTGAAGAGTCTTAGGCTTTTCTGAAGAGACTCCTTTGTGTACATTGATGCATTCGGACTTGCTTTTTATAAATAAATTATAAATGATAATAATAGAAATTAAATCATAGATACTTAAATCATATCTAATCTTATAATAAAGTACATATACTCTATCAACCTTCCTATAAATATTAATTGCAATATATACTTTCTATATTAACCCGATACACAATATACACTTTTCTTTCACACTCACCTTCAAATTCAATATGTGAGAGAGAGCAGCTAGAGTTTGAATACAAATTGCGGGAATGAGCAGTTAGATCTTCAAGTGCATACTCAGATTGTTTGATCAATAAGCACCGAAAGCAGTGATGAATCATCAAGCTTCGAGAACATCTGACTTCAGAAACTATTGAAAAATATCAAACAGATCAGAGAGTCGAAACACGACTCGGCATAGAGACAGATCAGAGAGTCGAAACACAATTCGGCAGAGAGCCAAATCAGATAGTCGAAACATGGCTAAGTAGAGAGGGCAGATTAGAGAGTCAAAACACGACTCAGCAGAGAGGACATATCAAAGAGTTGAAACACGACTCAACAGAAGTTGCATCAACTGGGTAAGCAACAGACTCGTCTTGAAATTGGCGACAATGCTTCAGGTACGAAGAATGGACACAACTAAGATGAATTTGGCTCTGATACCATGTGAAAAGTCTCAGGCTTCTCTGAAGAAACTCATTGTGTCCATTAATCATATGAATGTACAAATCACAAATGACAATAATATAAATTAAATCATAGATACCTAAACCATATCTGATCTCATTATAAACTGCAGATACTCTATCAACCCTTGCCAGAAATACTGATTGCAATATATGCTTTCTATATTAACCCGATATACAATATACACTTTCCTTTCACATGTATTACTTTCAAATTGCCCGGTCCATATTGAAAAGCTAAGCGCGCGAGAGAGAGAAGAGGGGTGGGGGAAAAAAAATCCAGAAGGAGATTTGAGCCAATTATGAACACACGCAAAAAAAAAAGCAGGCAAATATAAAAAGCGTTGGATTGATTAAAAAATTATAAAGTAGTAACCAATTTGTTAAATTGTTTTCAAAATGCCTCTCAGTCCGAGGATACTATCTCGGGACCGGTTTTAACTTTTCTTTTTTTAAGGTTTTTTTGTTGTGTCCTATGTTTTAAGACATTTAACGACCTATCCGAAGTTCCAATCCTTAGACCGTCCACATTGTGGTCTTACACCACATTACAGGCAGTCTGAGGTCTACAACCTCGAACTGCCTATAATATGGTCGAGCACCACATTATGGGTGGTCTTGGGATGGTGACTTCATACTTGCTAACTGGATTGAGCCTAACAAGCGGTTTGGGATCTACATCCTCAAACCGCCTATGATGGGGTATAACACCACAATCTAACCAATCTAAGGATAAGGACCTTGAACCCGTCGCCAATTGTCTTACAACATAAAACACAACCGAGGGGCTTTCCAAAAAAATTTATAAAATCTATTTTTTGTAATTTTTATGTTAATTTGATTCTTTTTGTATTTTACCTATTTTTTGTGTGTACGTAATTGAATCTAATTCTTACATGAGAGAGAGAGCTGAGAGGTGGTAAAAATCGAGAAGGAGATGTTAATTCTTACATCGGCATTGTAAAAATATATACATTGCCTTTCGAAAACTTACAGAATTTCTGTGGTGTGTGTGAGCGGCAAAAACCAAGTGGGGTCGGTGAACGATGAGAGAAACATGTTGGAATCAATGTTCCCCTAAAAGTCTAAAAAGAGAGAGACTAGGGTCCATTTCTGTCTTTTTCTATGGGAGAGAGAAGGAAAGAGATCTATTTGTTGAAGTGCATTGACGTGTGATGGATTTGGATTCGTTTGGAGGGAGAGGTCTGCCTATCAAACGACTCAGGGCCCTGGTAGACTTGAATTAAGAAATCGGATAGGCTTAAAAAAGCTTATGTGGTGCCTAACTCCTATGTCATTTATTATGTTTGTCTAATAGAAGAAGGTTAGTAAATTTTTTTTTTTTTGGGCATATGAAGTCGATAAAACTAGTCAATGGAGAGCTTCTATAGAAATAGAGATGAAGGTCCTATGAAAAAATAAAACATTGATCTCATCGAAGTATCGGAAGAGCGAAAGGCGATTGGTTGCAGATGGATCGTCAAGAAGAAGAAATGTCTTGATGATACTGTTGAAAGGTACATAGCTCGGTTGGTTGTTGTTCAAGCTGAAAAACGTTAAAATTTTTTAAAATATAAAAATTTTAAAAATATATATGTTTAAAGTACAATTAAACAAAAACCCATATAAATGAGATTAAAAAATAATAAAATATAGATTTAAAAAAAATTAATTTGTAAGGAAGGATAATTTTGAAAGAACAATTGTTTCATGTCGGTTGGACCGCATTTGTACAATATGTGGTCCAAAGGTATAATGCATCCATCTTAAAGATGGATACAAATAGGTGGTTCATCTAAAAACAATTGTAACTGACGGTCCAAATGTCTTCTTAGTATAATTATTATTTCTATTTTTTAATTTTTTTTCATATTCATGATCTCTATATTAAAGATTATATATCCTCTAACAATTAGGATCAAATTATATTTAAAAAATATATTTATTGTAAAGCCTGCATTTCTATAAGATGCAGGCTGGTAGCATATGTTAACAACGTCCTTTTCGAAATAATCCAAAAAGAAAGGAAAATATAAAAATGAATATTCATTGCCAAAATACTTTCTAATCTTTGTCAAAATAATAGGACATAAAAAATATTATAAATAGAATGTATTTGTTATTTAGATTTTTATAATTTTTTTAAAATCCCTAAGTAAGACACCCAACTTAGAGATGCTCAAGCTTGCTAAGGTGGCGAGCCCAAGTTACTCACGCTAGTTGTCAAATAGGGGCTATAAGTAGTATGTTCGGACCATTCTCACCTAACACCTTCAAAAACAACTAACAAAGGGGTAGGGGCGGTTATCCTCACTGAATTACAAAATAATAATAATAATAATAATATTTAGCGTTGCTATATTTTCTCAGGATTCATATTTCATGAATAAAAGTACTCACGAGAGAAAAGATAGATTTGTGTCGTTTTCCTTGCCATAAAATCATGAAAAGAGTAATTAAACATGAACCATAACCACAAAAATTGGACTTTTGGACAATAATGGAAGGGACTTAATTTCACACTTCACACTAATCTCGTATTTTTCCTTTTATTTTCCTGAAAAGAAAAGAGATTGTGCAGTTTCAAGACTTCGTCAAAATAATGGCCTTTTTATCTCGCTAAAAACCGGCGTCTCTAAAAATTTCGATTTTCCGTTTAAGGCCCTTGGATCGAGACGCCACACCCGAAACTCAGCACTAACGGGAATGACAAAAGTTGAGAGGGCACATTCGCAATTTCGAACTATTACAGGGAGATTTGTACATTTATCGTGACCTGTCTTTCGACTCCTCCACGTTTTCGCCGCCTTCCATATTCCTCACTTCTACTTCCCGCTCTTTTTTCCGTTCTCTCTCCCCCCTTTAATGAACCAAAAACAAATAAATAAACAAAAAAAAAATACAAATTGATTAATAAATAAGAATGGAGACGCAGATCACTATAAAAACCCTTGAACTGTAAGAAAGTTGCAGGACTTTATAGCACAGAAAGAGACCGGAAACTAGAAGAACGAAAAGCAAACAAGAAATTTGCAGAATCTCTGTGCCAATTGATCCCTGTGATTCTCACCAGAAAGTTCGTGGTTAAGATAGAAAACGAACGGTTAAGATAAAAAACGAACGGTTCAGGTGACGTTTCTTTTAATCCTCTTGTGTATCTCGAATGCCCTGAATAACTGCGTCCAGTGATCAGTTTTGGAGCCCTGAAGTTCAATTTCTGGTTTTAATGGTGAGATTTAAGGCGTTATAATCATATCTCTCTCGTTTCTCTGGTAAAAATTGCAATTTTGTTTATCACTGCTTTCCTGCACCAGGAATGGTCGTTCGGTAAGATTTGAATTTCATTGAAGAAAATGGGAATTTTATTGAATTCAATATTGATAATTGAATCAGTTTATTTTGAACATTGTCTTGGATCAAGAGTTTGTTTTTCTAGTAAGCTGTGGTGAGAGGAATTCATTGCTTGATTGATCCATAGTAAATTACGGAAAGGAATTTAGAATTTCGGAGTCATTTCGTTTTATTTGAGCCATTTGATTACTTTGCCATTTTACAGTTGCAGTGATTTGAACAATTTTCTTTCAAGTTTATGCAATTTTCTTTCAAGTTTATGCAATATCGCCTTTAGGAACAGAGTCACTGTATTTTTCACCTCTGTCAAATGATGACTTTGTTTTTCAAAAACTTGATATTAGGCACAAATCCCTAAAAAGAAAAATGGCTATCTTTTATATCTTAAAATAATAAACCTCTTTTAGTATATCTGAATCATGGCACCTGATCTTTGTTTCAGAGGCCTCGACAGGATTTTACTGCTAGATTATGATATTGCAGGATTTTCTAGCATTAAAGCTTCATTTCAACCATACAAATCTTTATTATCTATTATTCTACCGCAATATGAAATCTTTATAATCTATTATTCTACTGCAAAATGAAAATTTGGATGATTTGAACATGATATTTTCCTCCAAATTCTGATGTTTTCTGCATTTTTTTTTTTCTCTGCATCGCAGGTCCCCATGTGAAGCTCTCTCTCTCCTTGTATCTTTCTCAAAATTTAAAACTTATGTGAAGACCTCTCTCTTTCTCATCCTTTCTCCAAAATTAAGAAGAAGCGATGTGTCCTGGTTCGGAGGAGAGAGATATGCAGGAGGAATATCAAGTGGAGGAGTTTAGAGAGAGAATAAACTCATCGAGAGGAAGTCGTTTTGCCCTCCTAAGTGAGCTCACAAAGAGAGGCGGAGGGAGCCAAGAAAGACTGATCCAGGGTTTCAGGGGTTGCACCCAATCAGTCATCATCCACCCAGACAGTCGGTGAGTTCTTTAATCCTTTTATCCACTTCTGCCATTTCCTAAGATTTCCACTTCATCTTGTCCTTGTGTTTTTTTCCTAGTTGGGTCTCTCTCTATTTTTTAACCTCTCCAAATTCTCTCTTTCTCTCTCTTCATTTTATCGAATGGTGTCCCCCTAAATTAATTTTAACTGGTTAACATCTTTATTCCGTGTCTCTATGAAGAATGAGTGCCATTTATGTTTGTCCCTCATTATAAAATTTAAAGGTTAAAAAATAATGTAGATCAAGTAGATCTAAGATTTATAAAATCTTGAAAATTTATGGTCTAGACAATGTATTATGAAATGTATTATTTTCCAGACTTGAAGTCTAAATTTTTTTTTACATCTATGTATCTCAAGGTCGAACTGATCAGATTTGAGATTTTTTTTTGACGTCGAAACAACTTCTTCCAGTGAAATGTTTAGGTGGGCTTTGTTCGATTATTTAAAAGGTTAATTTCATATAAAAAATTTTCTTTAATTTGGAGAGAGATCTTTTATAAAAAAAGAATTGAATTGAGAGAGTCTTCCATATGAAGAATGAGAATTTAAAGAGATAAGGGTACACGTTACCACTTTTAAAAAGATAAGGATTCAAGTTTTATTTGTATAACAGTGTGGATTTAGCCCGGAATATTTGCCTAAAATCTCGCTTTGAAGATTCCTCGTATAACGGTTGGTTATTGCGTTATTGCATACCGCTATTTATTGAAACAAAAGTTATTGTATAGGCTATGATTATGACATTCTTTTTATTCGGTTGCATATTGAACTTTTCAAATAGCTAGTTTGTCCTTCTCCGGATAAGGGAAAACGGTCTTTTCTTTCAAAATTACAACGCTATTTGATGTTGTATAGTGTGATCCCTCTGGTCATGACCATGTGGCTTATCACTGCCCATTCAGTGGGTGAGACATCTAGTATGACCTACCCCTCCATCACCATCCAACCGTATGTGGGATGATGATAGACTCTAGGTCCTATTATTGACTTATTGTTATAAAGATAATGGATCTTGTAATTGGGGAGAAGAAAAATCGGTCGAAGGAGTTAGAAGATATAATATGGGGGATATCTATTATGCAAGATGTGTTTTGAAACTTTTGCTCTGTTGATAAATGAAACCTTAAATAAAAGTGTACAAAGATATTTTCCGTATAAATTATATGTAGTTCCACTTCTTATCTGTTTTATCTATTGCTCATATCCTAATATTGTGCCAAATATTGTTTGTTTTTTTTCTTACTGTGTCACATCCAGCAAAAAATTTAAAAAATATATATTTCTCATGAAAATAAATAACCAAACTATCCTCAAATATTTTAGGGTTATTATGAAAATTTTCCATCAAAAAATATTTTTTACTATTTTTATCTTGTGCACCTCTATCAGAAGAACACACGTCTCTAAATTTCTATACAAAATGATTTATAAAATAAAAATTCAAATAAAATACTCTAACCAATAGAACCAAGATCTAAAGCTTAGGATTCAACTTATGATATTGTGACTCATGCCATTTCAACCATCTATTTATATCTAAACAGCTCAGAGTCGGGATTATATATATTTTTAGATTATTATATTTTATATTATATATATAAGTGTTGTCACGTGTAAAGCCTGGGAAGACCTTTTTTTAAAGTTTTTTAATGCCCTTATGGCAAAGCTCTAGGAGTCGCCATGACCTTTATGTGAACCCTTTAACCAACTATGATGCTATAACACGTGCAACGGCACATGTTGGGCCCAAGATGAAACTCCTTGGTATGTACTATGGAATCTGGATAGTCCTTTTTCCTAAGAAGAAATATCGACCGTCCACTTTTCCTTCGGGCATTTCATATTGGTCTGGTGTTCGAAACCCAGCCAACCTAACTGAAGTAGAAAAAATCAAACAAATGATAAGATGAAAAAACTTTTTATTTCGAAGGGAAACGCTGTCGAGTCATCTGTGGTTTGAGGGTAGGTGCCGCAACGTAACGTAGGTTCCATTCATATCGATAACACGTCAAAAAAAAAAAAGAAATCTATTTATTTAGAAAGAAATTACGTTGTTCTCTCCTGTACCAATTACAACTAAAGCATTCGCTTTTCTTCCAAAAAAATACCTTTTGAATACAACTTATCCTTAGTTTATTTGTTCATTTTCTTTGTCAACATGTTATGATTAATATTTTTTTATGGGAATATTGTCAAAGTACCCATATGAGATTGAACTATTTAATATTGTATGTATATTATTTGATTGAAGTTTCATTTTATTTATTTACTTATGCATTTGTGTGTTGTTTGCTGCGTGAGGGATTCAACACTTTATTAATATAAGGTGCTTGACCCCTAAATACAGCTAAGTGCCGAAAAGGCCATGTTTTTTAGTTCCTAAAATTTTATGTGGTCGAAAATGCTTTCAAGTTACAACTAAAGTGGGGATGCTTATTAGGAATGGAACATTATATATTGTTTTTAAGTATAAGGTAGTTGTTTTAGAATAACTTTCTTATTGCATTTAACAAAATGAAAGGAAGAAATAGGTTTGTCCCGCATGGAAAATATGGAACTTTAAACATAGAGCTAATATCTTATTGCATGTTTGGTTCGTGTGAAATTGTTTTCTAGAAAACATTTTCACATGAAAGAATTCTTTCATGTGGTTAAGTGTGAGAATATTTTTACATCAATTATTTGTCAAGTGGTGTGAAAAGATGCACTAAGACCCAATGGTATAAAAATATTCACATATTTAACCACATGAGAGAATTTTTATATGTGAAAATATTTTTTGAAAACCAATTTCACATAAACCAAACAAATTGTACTTTGCCGGAGTCATGGGCGTCTACATTCTAAACACGTCAAATTGAACTCTATCCATATAGAGCATGGGTAGATTTTCCTTACTAGGGCAATAATATCATATGACGTTGGCACATGGGCAGTATTGTGTGGCGAGCACATCCAGGCCACCGTGTTTTCTACAGCACGGTAGAATCCGCCGGTTGGCTCAACTCGCCCTAGCTAGGGCAAGGCCACCACATCTCGAGGACAAGGACGGGGCGGGCTTGCCAGGTCTATGATCAAGTTGGCTTGGCTCTTTTCTACTATTCTTGTTCTTTTGTTTATTCTTATCATTTGGCTCTAGTTAATCCTTGTAGGACTAACCAGGCAAGGGTCAGAACGGCCCGGCCCATTGCCACCTTTCTTTAGATCAATGGGTGGGCCACCAATGTTTTTGCCCTTGTTGTATCTAGCTATTTATGCCCACAACTAGTGAACATTTCCCATTTACGGGTGTGAGGCTTTTTCTTTTTTTTTTTCGGATAATTCAATAGGGAATGCAGCCGTTATCTAATTTTTAAATGATTAGGTTTTCAAAGCTGTAAGTGAAATTAGAAAGCATGATGTGCAATTAATTAAAGCATAGAGGTACTACCACTATGGCTCTGAGCACGAAATGCAACTAAGATAGAGGGTGAGGTTGCTTTTTCTAGTAGGTGAAAACATGGTCTCTACGCCATAAGTAAGCCAAGTACCCATGTACCCGCGCCTTCTTGAAAACCCAAGGAAGTAAATATGCTCCATACATATTTGGATATGGAAAAGCATCCAATGGATTATGAAAAATATTGGTCCATTTCATCATCGTCGAATATAAGGATTGACCGTGGCGGCCAAAGAATGGAACCAACCATTAAGATCTTGCTACTTTTTTCTCCACCGTGGAATTTGTTTCCCTAGATATTAGTACTGCAACTATAGGTACTGTTTCAATGGATTACCATATGCATTGCTACTTGAATAGATCAGGTCATCATGTTGCGGACGTAGAGCCTTCTCAAATCCGGACGCGTGTACACTTGAAAAGATTGAACCAAGTTTAATTCTTGTCTGGTCGATGATTCATCTAATTAAGATTCTTAGGTGAATGGTTTGTTCATGTCAAATGTGAATAGTATTTCAAAACCCTCACGATAAGGTAGATTGTTCATCCATTGTCGGATTGCTGGATTGGTGATTTAGATCGAGTTTAGATTTATTCAAATCGATGATCCAGAAAAGTATTAAAAATAAATAAATTGAAAAATAAAATAGGGCTTATGGAGTGGATATTTAGAAGGGAGTTAGATAAGCTTAAAAAAACAGCAAAAAATATATACAACGGGGGTTTTAGGGAGATACCGTCACGAGTCCAGTTTGGTCCCAACCAATTTTCATTTGAATCCCTTGTTAGATCAGTCGTCCAGTTTTAAAACGTCGTAAATTAGTTCATCTATTGGAGCCTAGTTTGACTTAGTAATCGTCAAAATCAGACATAGAAGTCATCATCAAACGCTTGTCAAGATTGGGGAATGGGATTGGACAACACGATTCTGATTTCTAATTGTGAAACACTAATTCTTACAACATAAGGGCACAATGTACATAATTGAAATCCCTCTTGAAGGTTGTAAAAGTAAACTCCGAATATGTGGCGTTTTTTTAATAATAATAATAATTGGGGATGGGTTGGGGTATTGGTATTAGAGGGGCGGATGGCTCAACATAGTGTCTCATCTTCCATTCTCATTACTAATGTATATGAAAGCAAAAAGTTCGTATTATACCAGTTTAGATTTGAGATTCATAAAAAGTTTTGACATAATTTTACGTTGTTCGTCTACTTAACACAATCCACCTCTTTTACCCAAACATGTGACAGGTTAAGTGAAAGTTTTAAAGTCCTCACCCTTCTTATGCCTTTTTCTTATTTATTCTTAATCGTTGCTTTTGGGATACCCGAGTGTTGAGTTGTTACTCGTTGAACCAAACATTTTCTTGCTAAGTAACTCTTAAAATTTCCCAATTACAATATCTTCCGGTTCCTTAAAAAGGAATGAAAATGTGAAGTATTTGTTCATCATTTGAAGATATTTTGTTTTAAATGTTTGTTAAACTAGACCTATGTTTTCTCTCTTTTTTTATATAAATCAGTAAGATATATTGTGTCACCCACCACCCTACTTATTTATACCTCGAATCTATTCCCAACAAAAAAAAAGAATAAGAAGTGTATAAGCTTTATTTAAACCATTAATCTCCCTCGCCCAAACTAATCTCTCTCTTCCTCTCTACAACTGAAAAAAAGGAGCAGGAGTCTTCTCCTCCTTAAATGTTCTCCTTTAGATGGCAAAACAACACAGAGGGCAAAATGGTCGTTATTCTCCCAACGAACACCTTTGGATATCACATGCTCCCTTTGAGTTGGAAACATAACAAAAATGGTTATTTCTTGATAGAAATACAGGATGCCTCAAAAACAAGATTTCTAGGTTAAAACGAGCAAAACGTTGCTTGTTTTGTCGTGTTATATATAAGCAAAGCATTCATTTAGGAAATTTGTTATAATATGTATTTATAGTTTTTTTTTTTTCTAACTAATTGTTGGAAATAAATTTTTAAGGAAAATTACATACATATTCGGTATAGTTTCCGTTATTATGGTTATACCGAATAGTTTCCGTTATTACTACCATGTCCCTTTTTTTCATGTCAAAACGGAAATTTTAAAAAAATATGATTTTACCCTTTTTCGATTGTTGAACCGGAAATACTTTGAATTCAGTTGTTCAACAACCAAAAAAGGGTAAAGTCATTTTTTTTTAAAATTTCCGTTTTGACATGAAAAAAACAGATATGATGGTAATAACGGAAATTATTCGGTATAGCCGTAATAATGGAAACTATAACGGATATGCATGTAATTTTTCGAAAGTTTTATCTATCTTAAAAAGTATCCTATTTATTTATAAAATTTCAAATTATGAACTTTTTTACTTTAAAAATAAGCTAATGCCAACTTAACATAAGATATTTGAAATTTTAGAAAATATTTGAGATTAGAGTCCTACTGCATCGTTTTTTTTTAGTGAAGTTCAAAAATATTATTGGATCAACAAAAGTACAACAAATTAAGAGATTACATCATCAGATACCAACACCTCTGTAAAGAAACTCCATTCTTCGCAAGACCATAAACCAAATTATTTGCCTTACGAAAAACATGAACAAAGGCAATAGTAATGGAGACAGAAAGATCAAGAATTTGTAGCAGGATCGACCTAAGCTCCCAAGGAATCTTAATCTCTTTGGTACATCATTTGATGACATTCAGGGAATCTCTTTCAACGATACACGTATTTCCTGGGGATCTAGCAGCAAGAAACTTAAGACCTTGAAGAACCGCAACAAGTTCAGCATAATTCGTTTTTTTTATGCCCAAAGGGCATTCATAGGTAAATTGAATAAACCCATTACTGTCCCTCACAACTCCATCAAAACCAACAAGGCCCAGGTTTCTTAAAGAACTGCCATCAAAATTCAATTTGAGAACCCTATTCGACGTAGGAGACCAATTCTACCTCGGCCTACATTTACGATACCCAATTGAAAAAGAATGTAAAGATTAAACTTCACATCTACTTCCACAATATCCCTTCCCACTTTGGAGATTGATAAGAATTCCCAAATAAAATATAAAATTTTCACCATCATTTTATTCCAGGATAGACAACAACCTTCAAATACTCTTCTATTTCCTTACATGGCCTACGCTCCCTCTATTTCCATGATCGTGTGCCAAGGGTTATTTCTTTACATGGAACAAAAGATGGTACATGGCTTTACCGACAACATCCCATCCTTTGATAAATCCCAAACCACCTCATCCTCTGCCATAGCTGAGATATAAACCTCACTAAGAGCTGCTAATACCTCAGAGAATTGGGTAAATAGCTCATCCGGGATTCGATTATAGATAAGATTGATCTGCCATTCCACCTTATCACCATTAAATATAAAAAGATCCCGAATAAGAGCATTCGGATTTTCTTCTTTTTGGAAAACAAGTGGAAAGACCTGCTTTAAAGGCGAGTTATTTAGCCACTTATGGTACCAAAAAGAAACCTTACCCCCATCACCAACCATCCATCGTATGTCCCTATGGTCAAAGATTTGCAATAATTTATTGATCTCCAACACGGCGACACTCATCTGCTACCATTACTTCCTCCTACCCACATCTTGACTCTATCATCGCCATATTTTGCTGCCACAACTTGATACCATAATTGATCTTTGAGCTTTAAACTTCTCCACCACCATTTAGAGTGCTACTACATGTTATTTCTAATATTTAAATTTTTACTTACTAGGGAGTGATTTCATATGACGGTTGTATAGTAATATAATGAAACAATCTTCAAAAATCGTGTTAGGGCTATTTATTTTACCTCAATTTTTAAATATACACTATTTTCATTCAAATGAATAATCACAAAAAAACAAAATTTGATAATACACTCTAGAAAGTGTTTTTTTAGCCCGATTAATATAGGCCATCCATTTTAATAAGATGCTTAGATCTAGGCCTTAAAAAGACTTTTTCCATATCCAAATGGCTTTATTATGATTAAATGAACATTGTTAAAAATAAAAAAATAATTACGAGTTGGTATAGGCCTAGACCTTGAAATTCACCAATTAGATGGTCTATTCATTTTTAGTAGAGGACTCATTTTAACTATTTATAGGATGTAAATTGAATTCTATTTTTTTATGATTAATTATTGTGGTGAAGAGAGGGTTGTACAATTTTTGGGATCATATAAATACCACAAATATGATTGTTTAGAAGTATGGTTCTATTATATTACAATGACATGATGACATGCAATCATTTCCCTTACTTAATTTATAAATAACTTATGTCGTGATACAATAATTAGACTTTTTATCTATTAAAATAAGTAGATTTTTCAACTATTATTAAAAATGTCCCTTTTTTCAATTTATAGTGAAATTTAATAATTTAGATCATGAATATTATTTACTTTATAAATAATTAATTTAATTAAGATAGCTGAAATTTAAAAAAGGAAATTGAGACAAGAGTGAGAACATGTATGAGAATATCTATTTTTAGTACAAGGTCACAATCTTTTTTGATGTTAGATTTGAAATTTGGACACTAAGAACAATGCACACAATTTAAGAAAAAAAATTATTGAGCATCGTGCATAATCAGTGACACACCCTTAGCCATTTGATTTTATATTTGATGGCTAAAAACAACTGGACTGTAAAAAATAAGTAGTCTCATCTTATACTTTCCGTACAAATGGAAGGATATTTGGGTGACTGCCATTATTCCATTGACCAAGCTTAAACTTAAAAAAAAAAAAATTATCGAACTTTGTGACACATCCAAGCTATCAAACTTCATATCAGAAGGTTGTAAGTAATTGTGACCACTTTGTATCAAAGGTAAATGGTCTCATTGTATACAATCCTTTTATTTATTGTTCTTGAAGGTAGAGGTAGATAATATAATGGAAAAAGTTTATATAAGGGTGAGGCTCTAAACAATCAAATGAAGGCGCCCCTCGAAAATTTCACTAGAAGTGGTTGTCTTGATACCCAAATATTTTCAAATTGATCATCTCGACCTCAAGATGCATGGACATAAGAGTTTTGAAAATAGTGCATCTTGTAATGCATTTTTGGATCATCAATTTTCAAGATTTTCAAGTTTTTATAGATCTGCTCGATCTACACTATATTTAAACCTTTAAATTTTATAATTTGAATGAAAATATATTTTAAGGCTGTCACAAAGATTTTCAATATTAAAAATACATTTCTCAATATTATTTGAAAGTGCGCTTTACTTTGATTATTTAGAGCTTCGACGCTATACAAATTGCACCCTTTACAATAATGTAAAATTTATACTGTCTAAAAAAATAGATGGCCTCACTTCTACAAGTAAGATTTCAACCTTATATGAACTCTTTTCTTTCTTAATAGCTATGGTGATCACCAAAATTTCTAACTCGTTAAAAGATTAGGCAAGATAATCTATTTCCAAAACTTGAAATCCATTTTTTTTCTCATGTTCATGCATTGGATATTGAGATAATCAATTTAAGGATATTTGGAAGCATCAAAACAACCTCTTTTATTGAAATTTTTGATGTGGGCTCTAATTTGATTATTTAGAGCCTCAACTCTATATAAACTTTTTTCTATTGTAAAAAGTGTAGTTTCTATAAAAGTGAGGCTCTAAACGATCACAGTAAGGTATACTTCTAAATAGTATCGAAAGATGATATTTTTAGTAGCCAAAAATCTTTGTGATGGCCTTAAAATATATTTTTATCTCTAATTATAAAATTCAAAGCTTAAAAAATAGTGTAAATTTAGTAGATTTATAAGCACTTGAAAAAATTGAAAATTGATGGTCCAAATCATGCATTACAAGATGCATTATTTCTCACACTTAAAATCCATCACATCTATACACCTTGAGGTCGAGATGATCGATTTATGGTTTTTTTTACTTCAAAACAACATTTTCTAGTTAATTGTAGAGGTGCGTCTTAATTTGATTGTTTAGGGCCTCAATCTTATATGAACTCTTTATTATTGCAAAAGACGTGTCACTCTTTAATATTGTCTTAAATGACGTCTTAAATCTATACGGTCTAATTAAAATAGATATTGTAGAATATCACAATCTTCTTTATAAATCACAACCTTACTTCTACAAATAAGGTTGTCATCTTATACAAATGACATTAGAAAAAGAAAGAAAAATAAATTATAAGCCTTGTCAGCCTTCATTTGACTCTCCGCCTCAAGGTTTGCCACATAATAGGAAAGTTGAAACGTTTTGGTTAAAATGTTTAGGCTACTTAACACAACCCACCTTGTGAACTATTTATTTTTTAATTAGCTTTTACTTGTATTTTTTCTAGCAATCACTATGGGTTCGGCTTTTTTTCATTCATGATCCTGGGGTGCAAAGTTTATCGGACCCCGACTCGGACGCGATTTGACCTGGACCAGATTGGACCCGACCCAAAAAGAAAGAAAAAAAAATTGAATATTATAACTATAAATATATAGTTATATTTATTTAAATAATAACTACATATTATTATATATTAAATATTATTAATATAAAAATTCTATTCGGATCAGGTCCATGTAGACCTGGACCAGGACCGAACGGTGTTCGGGTAGATCCAATATTTGGTCCCAGACCTAACCTACCCGGTTTAATTCTTTAACCCATATGATTTTGAATTTCATGAAGGTGCCAACGGTCGAGTATCATCTAAAAGACTGAAAAATGGGAAGCAATAGACAAATTTTAAGATAAGAGCAACCGAGCGAAGTAGCAGACCGAAGCAGCAGTAGCAGCCATGGCTGCCTTCAAACACCCCCTGAACCTAACCCTAACTCTCACCCAAATCTTAAATCTGACCCCTTCCTGCACCTTATCCAAGATACTAAACCCTAAATCCCCTCCAAAACCCTACTTTTTGAAGACCCAATGTGCCCTAAAATCTATCCATTCCGCCTCAAAAGCCCAAAACTGTAAAAATGTTATCCAAGTACTGGAAGACAGAGGCCTCGTAGACTCCATTACCAGTCAAGACCTCAAATCAGCCTCTTCAAACCCTAATTCTTCCCCTCTTAAAGTCTATTGTGGGTTCGACCCAACGGCCGAGAGCCTTCACCTTGGCAATCTCCTCGGTCTCATTGTTCTCTCATGGTTTAGAAGATGTGGGCATAAGACAGTTGCTCTTATTGGTGGTGCCACTGGTCGAGTTGGTGACCCATCAGGCAAGAGTCTAGAAAGGCCCGAACTTGATGAGAAAACCCTAGAAAAGAACATATTGGGTATCAGGGAATCCATTTCAACGGTTCTAGGTAGGAGCGAGGAGATTTTTGGTGGGAAAGAGAAAATTGGGGATGTGATAATTATGAATAATTATGATTGGTGGAAGGAAATGAAGGTTTTGGAGTTCTTAAGGGAGGTGGGGAGATACGCAAGAGTCGGGACCATGCTCGCAAAAGAGAGTGTAAAGGCTCGGCTCTCGTCGGAAGAAGGAATGAGCTTTACAGAGCTCACATATCAGCTTTTGCAAGGTTATGATTTTCTCTATCTTTTTAAGAATGAGGAGGTTTCGGTACAAATTGGGGGCAGTGATCAATGGGGGAACATAACGGCTGGTACTGAATTGATTAGGAAAATTCTTCGCGCTGAAGGGGCATATGGGTTAACTTTTCCTCTGCTTTTGAAGAGTGATGGTACAAAATTTGGAAAATCGGAAGGTGGGGCGATATGGCTCTCGAGCTCCATGTTGTCCCCATATCAATTTTACCAGTATTTCTTCTCTGTCCCTGATGCTGATGTGATTAACTTCTTGAAAATTCTCACCTTTTTGAGTTTGGAAGAAATTGCGGAGTTGGAGAAAGGGATGAGTGGACCGGGCTATGAGCCCAATTCAGTTCAACGAAGGTTAGCAGAAGAGGTCACAAGGTTTGTTCATGGGAAGGATGGGTTATTAGAGGCAGTGAAGGCTACAGAGGCCTTGAAACCTGGTTCAGAGGCAAAGTTAGATTCTAAAATTATTGAAGAAATTGGGGCTGATGTTCCATCCTGTTGTTTGGATTATCACGAGGTTCTGAACCGATCTTTGGTGGACCTCTCAGTTGCTTCAGGTTTGTTAGAGAGCAAATCAGCGGCCCGTCGCCTAATGAAGCAAGGTGGGCTTTACTTGAATAACAAGAGGGTGAATGGTGAAGACATATTGGTAGAGGAGGAGGACATAGTGGACGGGAAGGTGCTTTTGTTATCGGCTGGAAAAAAAAATAAGATGGTGATCAAGATAATTGATAATTGATATTATTTAGTTGTCCAAGGAAAATAGTTGGCTTTTGCATGGTCTCATGCAAACAATTATGCAATTCTTTGATGAGTTGATGTTTCTTTGAGAATTTTGTTCTTTCTTTTGAGTGGTGAAGGAGGTATGCAAATTTGTAACTTAGGGTGCAGGACTCAGGACCCTAAACAATTAGATACTAAGAAGCTACAACCCAGTAACAATGGGCTTCTGGAAAAGAATTTCTCATTTATTATCTTCTTGTATGGTTTTTGGGTTGATGCAGTAGATTTTGCATGAGTTTGATCTTTCAACATAATTAGGCTGCTTTGCTGTTATGCTCACTTGCCACTGCTTTTTTTTGTTAGTAATATATAACCTTTATTTTTTTCAATGGATTTTATTGTATCATTTAAACTATTGGCTAAGCCTACCCTGGAAAATAAGGAACCGGATCTAGGCTGAACTATGGGAGGATGATATATAAAAACTTTCACCTCCTATAATTGGAATGTTTAAAGAGCACTTATTCTAGTGAACGTCAATTATCCCTAGTTCGGGAACTCTCCTTAGGGACCTTTTAAATTCTCATAACCCTGCTCAAATATGTAGAATGCAATCGCCATTTTAAATGGCCGGATCTTTTGCAGATGCACTGTGAGTCTATCTTTCATAGATGGAATGTTTTCATTTTTATTTTTTTATTTTATTTTATTTTTACAAGTTGCAAGTCAATTGGATGAATCTTGTTTTTTAAAGACAAACACTCTTCAAACCCATACTTCCTCAAGCCTCTTCAGGGACATCTGATTAAAAAAAAATTTCCTCAAATTTATGGTATCCGGGAAAGTATGATTTGTGGTTATGTAATGCAGGTGGTACCAAGTGTGGACATTTATTATTCTTATGTGGGCTATTTACTCATCCTTCTTCACGCCACTCGAGTTTGGCTTCTTCCGGGGATTGCCCAAAAACCTCGTCTTTCTTGAGGTGGCTGGACAGATAGCTTTTCTAGTTGACATCCTCTTCAATTTCTTCCTTGCTTATAGGGACTCCCAAACGTATAGAATGGTCTACAAACGCAGCGATATTGCATTGCGGTCAGTATTCTTAACTTGCGTGTTCTGTGAGTGATTCCATCGATGGTGTCATTATTATTTTCTTTTTCTTGAATGGTTGGAGACTATGAGCCTTCATATGAAAGACTTGGACCACCTGTATTATTTTTATGATTAGCATGGTAATATTACCCATGATCCTGACCATTTATTGCCTAACAAATGCATCTGGAAGGGACCCATGGGCCCCATCATTACCAATGGGCTTGAGTCCCAATTCATTCATGTGCATTTGCACAAAGATCCTGGGTAATGGTGATTATTGTTATTCATAAATCTGTTGTTTTTTTTTTTTTGGTTCTTTCTGGTGGAGTTCTTCAGTTATGCCAAATCCTGTTTCTTGGTGGACCTTTTTGGCTGTCTACCCTGGGATGCCATTTATAAGGTACTCATCAGCCATCCTACCTTTAGCTTTCCTTTCAAGACAATTAAAAATTGTACTGTTCAATATATGTTTCTTGTGTATGGCACACAGCCAAGCCATCCACCTTCCATTCTTCTTGACAAACGGTGGAGATTGATGTAACCATTGGATGTACGTCAGTAGAGAACATGGTTGATCTCCAGTTCTCCACTGTTAGTCATTTGGAAGAGATGGTTGACCACTAGCTGTGCAATCGTAAGAGCATGCTGAATTTATCTTTTGGGGTGTCCTTTCCCTTGTCTCTATACTGAAATTCTAAAGCTTCTTCTAACAACCCTATGACTTATTTCCCAAGAAATATTAGTTATTTGATGGTTACCTTCCATACTTTCTATGTGCTAGGTTTCTATAATTAGATCGCTACTTGATTACTTTTATCTTGTAGGATCTTTTGTTGACCATTAGTTTTCTCAAGTATGCAGTGTAAAAAATGATTTTCATACAAGTTACTTGCTAGAATTAAACCTTGAATGTTTTTGCTGAAAATCATGAACCATTTAGTTGCGTCTCCTTGAGGGAACTGTTTCATTAATGTATATGTTCAGGCCAGCGGAAGGAAGGAAGTAGTGAGATACCTCTTATGGGTAAGATTGAGTCGGTTGCAGAAAGTCACTAATTTCTTCCAAAGACTAGAGAAAGACATTCGCATTAATTATTTGTTCACCAGAATAGTGAAGCTTATTGTTGTTGAGCTTTACTGCACACATACGGCTGCCTGCATTTTCTACTATTTGGCAACAACAGTTCCTGAATCAGAGGAAGGTTATACTTGGATAGGAAGTTTAACAATGGGGGACTATAGCTACTCACATTTCAGAGAGATTGATTTCATAAAGCGGTATTTGACATCACTGTATTTCGCAATAGTTACGATGGCCACAGTAGGTAAGTTCCTTTTTTCAGAATTATTTTCCTTGAAAAGTTTGAACACTGAAAGCTTATTTCTTTGAAGTGTGTTGTTTACTTGGAGTTATCTTGCATGATCCATTTGGCTCAATTTTTGGCATCCCTGAGTGCTAAACAATGGTTAGATGTCTGACCATTGGTTCAATTTTTTGGCATCCCTGAGTGCTAAACAATGGTCAGATGTCTGACCATTGGTTCAATTTTTTGGCATCCCTGAGTGCTAAACAATGGTCAGATGTCTGACCATTGGTACAATTTTTTTGGCGTCCCTGAGTGCTAAACAATGGTCAGATGCCTGAGGTCCAAGGATGACATGTAGATTAGATTCTATGCATTGGTTTCTCTAACCAGGGTTTGCAACCATGGAGGGTGGAGAGAATGGCTTTATTTATTTGAATATACATTATTCAAATGGTGATTTGTCATATTGCGCGTTGTGCTGTAGAGTCATTTAAGAATTGGAAATCTTTAGTGGGTGTGGTTTGTATACTAAACAATCAAAGTAAGGCATCCTGCTAAATAGTGTCGAAAGATGATTTTTCGGCACCAAAATCTTTGTAATGGCCTGAAATTTTACTTTCATCTCTAATTATAAAATATAAAGCTTCAAACATAGTGTAGATCAAGCACATCTATAACCACTAAAAAATATTGAAAATTGATGGCCGAAATAATGCATTACAAGATGCACTATTTCCCAGACTTGAAATCCATTTCTTTTCGCATCTATACATCTAGAGGTCAAGATGATCGATTTGAGGATTTTTCGACATCGAAGTAATCTCTTCTAGTGAATGTTTTAGGTGCGCCTTGATTTGATTGTTTAGCGACTCAACTTTATATAAACTTTTTCCATCTTTTATATTTTGCATGCTTATGCTTAAACCTCCCTCTATTGGAGTTGTTTATCTTGTGTTAATTCTTCCATATTTTTGGTTTTCCATTATACTTTTTAACATTTATAGTTGTAATAGTTAATGCATGTGATTATATGTATCTATTGCATTGTGATTAAGAACTAGATATGAAACAATTCATTTAGTATAAGTATATCATACTGCAATCAAGTGATCTTATTATATTCCTTAAAGATATGTATAAGTTATCTTTGACATGTCATTAAGCTGAATCATTGAGCTACATTTTTTATGAGACACAAAGTTTACAATTCTTAATGTCTCCTACATGAGGCACATTTACAGGAGTTTATAATTTATAATAATTCATTTAATGCATGGAAATGTGAAGCTTCTATAATATGACTAAGCATTGGGCCCAGAAGTACTTATGCATGAAACTTAGATCCTATTGCAATCAAATTGTTCTAGCTTTAGTTGAAAGGTAGAAGTTGATGTAAGTCAAACACTTTGCCACAATTAGATTTTGTGGGCATTGCTTGTCCTCTTTTATCAACATTGCATCATGAAGCTTTATTCCTCATGGAGGCATTCATGATTAATATAGTCTGCAATACATGATTGCATTGATTGTTCATGAGCTTTGAATGTGTTTTGTACTTTTTATGTTACAGGCTATGGCGATATACATGCTGTCAATCCAAGAGAAATGATATTCATCATGATATTTGTGTCTTTTGACATGATCCTTGGTGCTTATTTGATTGGTAACATGACTGCATTGATTGTTAAAGGCTCAAAGACAGAGAGGTTTAGAGACAAAATGACAGATCTAATCAAATACATGAACAGAAACAAACTTGAAAAGGAGATACGTGATCAGATCAAAGGGCATGTGCGGTTACAGTATGAGAGTAGCTATACTGAAGCTTCTGTCCTTCAGGATATTCCAGTTTCTATTCGTGCCGAGGTTTGTGTAACATTTTAAATTCACATCCAATGTATATGGTACACTTGAAGAAATCAATTATGGAAAAACTACCACTGGAGGGGGTTGTCCATTTCTATAGCGTTGATGGACCACCCAAAATGCATGTTAAGAGGTTTTATAGGGCCTGAAATTTTCCAAACAGCTCTCGATTCACCTTGTGATCAATTCTAAAGAAAAAGTGATGTTTAGCTCTTGATCTATAGGTCTTCTTGCGAACTAATGGATGGTCAAGAGTCATAGTTTGAGTGGCAGCTGCCATCTAACAAATGGATGGTTCTCGGGAAGTCCATCAGTGCTGTAGAATGGACAGTCCCATTCATAGAAGATTTTCCCATCATTTATTTTATATTGTTGTGATCATCCACTAGTTTGTTATCATAGATGAAAGATAACATTGCGGTGTCAAATCTGTTGCCAAAATTTGTCCCTGGATTCAGCCTCCAGTTTACATTTGTTTTTATATAATACTACTAACTTAGAGTTCTCCATTTATTGTTGAATACATATCTCTCCTTAAGGTGATCTATTTTTGCAGATTTCGCAATCTCTCTACAAGTCAACTATTGAAGCAGTTCCTCTATTGAAAGGATGCTCATCTGAATTCATTAATCAAATTGTGAGTCCCTTATATGCAGTTATAGTACATTCTCATATTCTAATGCACTACACTTTTGAAGCACATTCTTGTTTTTTGGTCCTTTTAATGCCAAAAAAGGACAGTTTTTTTACCTGAATCATGTACCTATTGTCTACTCATAGATATCTTCTTAGAAGTTTAAAAAGTACCAAATTCTTTTAGAATGATGATATATTTGTTGATGAACATCATGATATGTTGGTTGATAATCTCTTGTAATGGCTGGATATCAGCCACAGAAAATGCTAAAACATTAACCAGAAAAGTATTATTCTGCTGATGGTTAGGTCATGTTTGAAAGGTGGCCATATTGATCCCACAAAATGCATGTAAATTAAAAAATTTTCTAGTAACTACAGCAACGAGTTTATTTACAAGTGCCACTTACAATAGAATTCCAATAAAACAAATTAAAAGCAAACTAAGGATCCTCACTTGCTACCATATCACAACCTCATTGAGTCATTTCATTCATTATAAATCAGAAAATTACAAGAAGAAAAGGAAGCAAGAACCATGGGAATCCATTATCGTAAACAAGATGCATGGGATCACCTCCAAAGGACTTAGTATATCCTGCTCCATTTAATTGAGCTCAATGGCGCACTAATCACGGTTCCTGCCTATTCTCCTCAAGATGAGAAGCATATGACAAACTGAGAACACAAGAAGGGATATGAGAGAGCAGAACCAAATCAGTGCACTAGGGCACTCCAAAAACCAAACATGATCATACCTCATGGTAGGATAATTGGTTGTGGGCTCAAGCTTGGGGGGTGCCACTCTAGATCTCCTTATGTGGGTCGTGGCACCCCCCACACAGTGGGCTAGAGAGAGAGAGAGAGAGAGAGAGAGAAAAGAGAGAGAAGGTGGCATATGGAGCAAGAGGAGAGAGAAATAGGCCTTTAGTCAAATTAGGGTTAGGGTTTCCCATGACATAAAGTCTTTTGATAATTGTGTCCCCAAAACTTGGGTGCCGTCTTATTGAGATTCAATATGGAGCATTGATCTGCAGTGATCTATGGGGTGAAGAGAGGCTTTTAATCTCAGCCCTCTATTCCCTAAATCAACCACATGATAGAGGAAAGGATCTAGATCACTTACCCTTAGTTTCCTTGACCCATGCTCTTGTAATTTAGAAATATCCAGCAACATAAAATAAGATAATCTCCCATACAAAAATTGCACAACCTTATGAAAAGAAATGGAGATACTTTCTAAAATCTTATTTCGCACCTTCTTTCCATTACCATTCAATAGTCAAAACTCAATCTCATGAAATAACTCAAATATAGGGGCGTGTGGGTCATGGAGGCCTTGTGGGCCCTACGTGGGTCTTCCATAATTTTTCAATGCCCAAAGATATATTTCTAAACCCCTTCTTCTATTTTTAAGGAGGCTTATGAATTTTTAAAACTGAAAGTCCATTTATTTTTAATGAAAATTCATGATGCGATAATAAAATATGTAACACGCTTTAAAATTTTATTTTAGTGATTAATAATTTCTAAAACATAATTAAAAGATAATTGGATCCATTAGATGAGGAATATCCAAAATAACTAAGGCACTCTACCTTTGCTAGTTCGTGTGGTCCACAATCCATCGTCTCAATCTAATTCCGCAGAACCCATGACGTATAGTCTATTGTAGGGGCTTGTACTTGGTCCATCATAGTTAGCCAATAAATGGAGAGAACACAAGTCTAGTGTATGGATTATCGGTTCCCATAAAGACAAGTCATGTCTCACGTAGATATGCGCATACTATTGCAATGGTGTAGGGGAGCTCTCTTCAGCACATGTATACGTGTTACCCCCAATGAGTCGCTTCTCATAGATACAATTATCTTATGTTGAGGATTTGGCCTTTGCCCTTAGTACCACAGGAGACTGGCAACCTCCTGGCTAATCCATCATGGCCATCTCTCTTACTCAACAAGGGCTATTCGTGCAAACCCTCTACAGTTGCATCTTATGCCTAGAACTAAAGGGTTTTTTCATTTTGAACTATATTCCCCGGCCCAAGTGAGTCAACGGGCACTATGAAGCATGCCTCACCAATCCTACGTGGGGCCATGCTTCCAGCGGAATATAATATCATTGTAATCTTAGTTTTTACATGTTGTCAAGGCCTTTAAAGGCAATATCCCCCAATGTCTTCAGACCTATATTTGGGCTCATTTTATGTGGGTCTGGATGACATATCATGTAGTGTTGTACCTCTTGAGGTAATGATATATTTCTCAAATGAATTGGAGCAATCAAGTCTTTCAACCATGTGACAAGCATGCTTCCACAGGCAAGGGAGTCATGTGATTAATATATGTTGAATGTTTAATCTTAGCCAATTCCCGTGGTCCAATAGGCAAACTACCAATTTGTGGAGAGGGCTCTAGGGTTGGAACATTCTCAAAGAAAAAACAAAAGAACAAAAAATTTTGGTTGAAATTTCTTTGTGCAAACCAAGCTCAGTAACAAAAAATTCTGGTTGGATTTCTTTTTCGCAAACCAAGTTGACTAACACAAAATGGAATGCTTCGAGTAAATTTTTAAAGTTTAAGATCTATACATATTTTTGTAGGGGTTTAGAACAATGAAAAATTAGTTAAGTGTTGAGTGGGCGACCATTTATTTTGAATTGGCAGATTAAAATTAAATATCTTTAGAGGTGATTTAGATCAATTTCATACTACCGCTTATGCTGGAAATGAAAAATGGGAGATGGTCAAGTAGGCTAACTGGCTCTAGGCCTTCAAATCAGTCCTCAAAGACTGAACTCCTGGGTGAAAGAAGTTTTCATTTGAAGCAGTGTCTGTCTTGAAGAACTTCTTATTGCGTTTATCCTTTCTGAACAGCCATATATCAGTTTACCTTCTTTTAAAAAATATATCTATAACAATTGCTGTAAGTTTGAATCAAAGAGTTGCGTCGTGTTTTTTTACATATCAACAAGGTCCTTCAACCAATTGTGCCTCTATCATTTCAGTAGGAACTCTTAGCATTATTCTTCATTACTTAGTTAAGTTTGGTAGCAATGTATCCTTGGAGGACTCTGTTTTATTAGAGAGGCCTAAAAGACCTAGCACCTTATGCTCTTCTGTTTTGGGATCTTAAAATGACAAGTGAGTGATCATGCAGAAACCAAATTCAAAATACAATACAAAATAAACTGCAACATTCTTGCACAAAGAATCTGATTTTTGTTCCATCATGTTAACCATAAAACTGTTCATGCATTTATAGTATTCAATTGGGCAACAATAGTAAAACACATACCTCATCACTTTCTATTTTTGTTATATGCATCTACAAACATCTTTGAAACAGAGATCTATGTGGAGCAATACATGTCATTGCACCAACCATGAGTCGAATATATAAGTGTGTAATCCTCATTTAAATGCAAACTACATGTAATCCGCTTGAGAGTGCAAAATTAACTCTATGCCATAGGAGTACCAAATGATGGCCTCTCATATATCCAACAAGAGATCCTCCACAAAATATCACAAGCTCCATATGATATAGTTAGGTTCATCCGATTTTAGAAAACTTATGCCCTGTATTTGGAACTGCATGTTCTTCATTTCTTTGAGTGTCTCTCTATCCAATGGACTTCATCTATAACTCTTTAATCCATTATGCACATATTAAAACAGACTCCAATGAATACATATGGTGATATGGGATATGTGGATGCACAGACATAGACATATATTTTAATAGCTTTGATGCTCTTTTATTTTTTTTAATGAAGCATGGTAACATACAGACATTGCACCATGTCAAACTGGAACTTCTTTAGATGTGAAATCCTCTCTGTTGATACAGGTAATCAGATTACATGAGGAATTTTTCCTCCCTGGAGAGGTAATCTTGGAGCAAGGCAATGCGGTGGACCAAATTTATTTCATAAGCCATGGAGTCGTGGTAAACATTGAATATCTTTTCAACTTCACGTCTATTTTTTTTTCATATGCATATATCATCATGCCTTGAAAAATATGTATCGAATCATGGAAGCTCAAATCATTCTGATTTTTAGTCTGTAACATTAAAGTTTCCCATGACAACAAAATCAATAGTGTTTAGAATTTTTCTTTTACAGGAGGAAGTTGGTATAGGAGAAGATGGATTAGAGGAGACAATTGTGCAGCTTGAACATGACAATTCATTTGGAGAAATTGCCATTTTGTGCAATATTCCTCAACCATACACTGTCCGTGTATGTGAACTATGTAGACTTCTTCGACTCGACAAACAATCATTTTCGAATATCCTGCAAATATATTTCATTGATGCTCGGACAGTCTTGAACAACCTTTTGGAGGTAAATGCTGTTGTTTATTGTCATTGTAAAAGCAGCAAAAATTTGCATCTCTTGTTCATATTGTGCTTCTCCATTTCATTCTTCACTTGCGGCATTTGTGGTTGTTGCTTAGAAATAAATTGCATTATAAATAGATAAACGAGATCTCCATAAAATATTCCCTTAATAACAATCTGACTCACCATGAAAAATAATCATTCTATGCAATTAATCTGTGATTAGTCTCTCAAAGTAGTTGGTTCTGCATTTTTTTTTAATTGTACTTTCTCAATTGACAGGGAAAAGAATCAAGTCTCCGGCTTAAGCAACTGGAATCAGATATTATATTTCATATCAATAAGCAAGAAGCTGAGCTTGCTCTTAGAGTAAATAGTGCTGCATATTACGGGGATTTATATCACCTTAAAGGTTTGATTCGAGCTGGAGCTGATCCCAAGAAGACAGATTATGATGGACGGTCAGCTTTGGTATGAATGAAATCATGTTTGAAATGTATTTTTTTTATTACCTGTTTATTTAATAACTATCATTTCCTACATATCTTTCTTTTTTATATTAATACAAAAGGGTGAAGAAATCATTGGTTTGGATGGAAGTTTAGAATTTTTTAGTAAATAACAATTCTATTTGGGTTCAATCTCAGATTATTGGTTTGCATGCATGCATGCATGCCTATAAAAGAACATGAAGCCAGCTTATGTAGACAATATTTCATTTTGTTGAGGTTATGGCTTTCAGTCTCACTTCATCGCTTGCTTGGTCCACGGAAGTCAAAAAAAAAGTACATGATGCGCTGGGAGCAAAACATTCCTCACTATTATCCATGAAAGAGAAGCCATATTTTTTAATTTTTTTTTTTTTAAAAAAAGGCAATTGAACTATTTGCCAAATGTAACCGGATTAGAAATTTGATTTTCAGAAAAAGCATAATATATGTTGGGTAGATTGAGTACAGTTGTGCTCTAAATTGATGCATAACTTTCACAACACATGGGTTTATAAAGATGATGATACTTTTGAAATTTGTTAGTTTCATTTAATATTAACTTAGTAATTCCCATTAAACAGAGAATATCAGTTTTTGAAACTCTTGTGCATTTTTGTTGTTTAGAGTGGTGCCATTGAGCTTAGCCCTAAAATTTAAAATATAATTGAACAGCTTAGTGGTACCCCAAAATGTGAAAATATTTAAACCATATAGCACAATAATAATATGCAAATTGGCCTAAGATACACTAAGAGGAAACGGAGACTTGTACCTTGAGCTCATATAGGACCTCCAAGGGTGCCATATTGTTTTGGCAAACTAGGATACATCAAATCATTAAACTGCATTATGTATGTTTGACAATTTGAATTCATGAAAATGACTTGGCACATTGTATAACGATCAATATTAGTGTGCATCTCCAATTTGATCTTATTTTTTTTAATTGGTGCTTCTTCAATTTTGATTAATTTACATCAACCCACTGCCATTCCTTTTTCCATGGTAGTGAGTAGTGATGCGTGAACCCATAAACATAAATTTTGGGCCTTTTCATTTTTGGTTTAGTTGTCAAAAGCGTCCTTGTGATTAACTTTGTTCTCCTTTTTTGTCAGCATTTAGCAGCATCAAAAGGCTTTGAAGATATAACCACTTTCCTTATTCGAGAAACCGTGGATGTAAACTTAACTGGTAACCATTCTTTTTGTCTTAGTATATATTTTGGTCTATTTGTTTGTTGTATTCTTGTGTAATGACAAACAATAATTCATAACCCACTGATGAAATTGATGGTGATGGAGAGAGTGGAAACAACCATTATGCTCATGTCTCTTTTGGTCTGTGTCTGGTGAATTGATGTTGATGGAGAGAGTGGGACCAACCATTATGCTCAGGTCTCTTTTGGTGTCTGTGTGTGTGTGTGGTGCGACAAACTACTGATGGATACAGAAAAAAGCGACAAACTAGTGATGGATATGGCCTTTTATCCATATCCAGTATGTATGAATATATATATGACCTTGTACTATATATATGCATTTCTTTTTCACTAAATTTGTTGTTTTAGATTCCTCAATCATTATAGTGCTTAGAAGTTATATATTCTCACCCATAAAAGAACCATCTATTGCCAGATAAATTTGGAAACACTCCCCTATTAGAGGCTATCAGATATGGACATGATCGTGTGGCTTCCTTGCTTGTCAAAGAAGGAGCGTCCTTAGATATTGATGATGCTGGTGGTTTCCTCTGTAAAGCTGTTGCATCGGGCAATACTGATTTCTTGAAACGCCTTTTGGTTTATGGCATGGATCCAAATTCTAGAGACTATGATTATCGAACTGCTCTTCATAAAGCTGCAGCTGAAGGGCTCTACTCTTTGGCAAAAAATTTATTGGAAGCCGGTGCAAGTGTTTTCTCAAAGGACAGGTAGATATGTTTGCTCAGCTTTCATGTTTTCACCATGTCAAAATTTAACTCCCAAGCTTTTATTTTCGAACTTTGTTGCCCTCTGAGAAAAATATATATGAAGTTTAGATAAACAAATGTCTTCTTGTGTTGTTGTCATTAGGCTTTTTTTTTTTTTCTTGTGTTGTCATCAGTATTTTTTGGAGTCAATTTTGACTATTTTTTTGAGTCAATGTTGACATTAGTACTAATCTCTAAACTATATCTACAATTAATTTTAGAAAGTGTTGCAGGATAAACAATTAAAGGGATATATGAATACTCACTAATGCTAAAAAATTTAGCATTAGCATATGTCATCACTAAAGTTTTACTTACGTATTATGAAAATAATATGTCATCGCTAAAGTTTTACTTGCATGTGTCATCACCGTTCTTTTACAGATGGGGAAACACTCCACTTGATGAGGGACACAGATCTGGAAGCAAGCTTGTTATTAACTTACTCGAAGAAGCAAAGATTGACCAGTTGTCTCGGTACCCCAACTATTCACAAGAAATTCAAGGTAAGCTTTTCAATCTGGAAAAAACTTGATTATTTGGAATCTGAGAGTTCCCCCACCATTAAATTATCCAAAAGTCTTGCCTTAATATTGTTTGAAACTCAGACATCAGCCAAATCCATCTAGATTTCCAAATGCAAAATGCGACATAATCAATTTGGATAAACCTAAGGCAATTTTGTATTTTGCATTTTTACATTTTTAAACAATATAAGGCATTTCAAGCAAATGCAAAATGGAATTTTCAAACAATACTAATGCGTTTCAAACAATTTTGTATGTGAGCACACCATCTCTCTGACCTTGGAACTTGTGAAAAGATGCATGTGCATGTATGTGAGAGATAGTGTATGCCTCTAGCATGACAGAACTCAAAGCTATTTCTAGAAGTGTTTGTGAATGAAAGCACATGTGCATGTGTATGTGAGCACACGAGAGAGATTTTAGGGATATGACGACTGACGAGTGACTATCCATTCCCACCATGAATGAAACAGGGAAAATAGAAGCAAAGAAGTGCACAGTGTTCCCTTTCCACCCGTGGGGCCCACGAGAGGAAAGGAAGGAAGGTGTTGTGATGTGGATCCCACCTACCTTGGATCAACTCCTGTCCTCTTCTTCTGAGCTCCTTGGCTGCTTCTGCACTTGCATCCTATCGGAAGATGCTGGGAAGATCCTTTCTGTTGATATGATATCAGATGGCCAAAAATTGTATGCTATCAGTGATGATTCACACATTAGAGATTCTTTGTAAAAGATGTATCATTTGATATGTAAAAATATGACATAATGTATCCAAAAATACCAATTTGTTTGCATTCAGAGAAGTTTGTACCATGAGGCGTAAGAATTTTCATTGATAAATTGATTATGGCAGTTTGTATGGCGCATTTAAATGGCTGTACCAAGCTGTCTTATTTGGGATGGAAAAAACAAGTTATTAAAATTTTTGTCACATCAATCACCTCACAATTAGCATGGCATAAGAGATGAAGCGACACTATTAGTGTATCTTGAAATGAGTATTTTTTATGAGTATATGGCCAAATGCTTACAGGAATTTAGATTCAAAATTTGAGAGGCAAATAAGGTGGACTTCAGTGAATCAGTGTGCAGAGGAATTGCTAAAGAATGGCAGAAAATCATATTTTCTCACCCTCGCGCGCTTGCGTGTGCATGCGCACGCACAAAGAGAGAGTTTTGACGTTACATTTGAATGAGAGATGGGCAGTTCCCTAGGACTCTGCGAACAATCATGGACAGCAGCCCTTCCCTTGAAGATATCACCTTAGAAACCAAACAATCCCTGAAATGGAATGGTCTTGGGCTTTGAAGCAATGGCTGGGTGAGATTTGTTTAAGGTGTCAACCTTATATATTGAAGTAAGGTGCACCTCAAAACTATGCGAAAAATGTAATTTTGGTGCCCTAAAGCCTTACAATGACATGAAATCTATTGTTGCCTCCAATTTTGAAATTTAAAATTCCAGAAACAGAGATGATCAAGAAGATCTATACGCATTTGAAAATATTGAAAATGGACGATCCAGAGAATGTGTCACAAGAACTATTTTTAGGATTAGAAACTTTTTTTTTTCATGTCTATAAATTTTGAGATCGAGATGATCGATTTGAGGGTTTCTTAGCATAGGAACAACCTCTTCTAGTGAGTTTTTTAGGCGCACCGACCTTATATAATCTTTTTCCTTTAGAACCCGTTGGATACCTGGATTTTTCAATATTGGGAAAAGTCAATCCTGGAATTGACATTTCTTGGAATATGGCGTATTATGTTTGAATTGCATCCGGTAGAAATCAAGGAACTGCAAATTCTCTATTTGTATTGCCTGAAATATCTTTTTCTTGGACATGCAAATACTTTCTCGCTCTCTCTCTCTACAAATTTTGAGATAGTTTCTCACTCTAAATTTTTTAAAACACTCTTTCAAAAACTTAAAAGTTGAAATAGTTTCTCTCTAGAAAAAATTTTGAGATAGTTGTCTATGAATTTTATATATTCTCTCTAAAACTGAAAATTTGAGATAGTTTCTCTTTATGAAAATTTAGATAGTTTCTCTCTCTAAACTATGATCTAGTTTTTCTCTAAAATTAATGTACTTTCTCTATTTAAAACTTAAACTTTGAGATAGTTTCTTTTTAAAAAATTTAAGATAGTTTCTCTCTCTAAGAAATTTTAGGTACTTTCTCACTCTAAAATTTGATATATTTACACTCTAAAATTTTAAGATGTTTTCCCTATCTAAAAGTTAAATTTTGAGATACTTTCTCTCTCAAAATTCTTAGGTAGTTTCTCTATCTAAAATTTTAATATACTTTCCCTCTCTAAAACTTAAAATTTGATATAGTTTCTCTATCTTCAATTTTTCAAATAGTTTCTCTCTCTAAAAAATTTAGGTACTTTCTCTATTTAAAATTTGATATAATTTCTCTTTCTAACTCTAAAACTTATAATTTGAGATAGTTTCTCTCTCTAAAATTTTCAAGTAATTTCTCTCTAAAATTTTAGTATACTTTCTCTCTCTAAAACATAAAATTTTATATAGTTTTTCTATCTAAATTTTTTTAAATTGTCTCTCTCTCTAAATATTATCTAAATTTTTTTAAATAGTCACTCTCTCTAAATATTACAAGTACTTTCTCTATCTAAAATTTGATATAGTTTCTCTCTCTAAAACTTAAAATTTGAGATAGTTTCTCTTTCGAAAATTTTTATGGTAGTTTCTCTATCTAAAATTTGATATAATTTCTAATCTCTAAAATTTTAATATGTTCTCTCTCTAAAACTTAAAATTTAAGATAATTTCTCTCTCTAAATGTTTTGAGATATTTTTTTCTGAAAAATTTGAAGTAGTTCCTCTCTCTAAAATTTAATGTAGTTTCTCTCTCTAAAATTTTAATATGGTCTCCTTAAAACTTTAAATTTGAGATAGTTTCTCTCTAAAAATTGAAGATAGTTTTTCTTGAAAAAATTTGTATATTTTCTCTCTAAAAAATTTTGTATACCTTCTCTCTCTAAAATTTAATATAGTTTCCCTATCTAAAATTTTAATATGTTTTCTCTCTTGGAAATTTGATATAGTTTCTCTCTTTAAAATTTTAATTTTTTTTTTGTTTTTCAGCCGCAAAATGGATTATTTCCATGAAATGTCAATTCCACCTATTTTGGTGGAATTAAGATTTCTAAAATTTAGGCTTAAAATGAGCATTCAAGAATCCCTTGGAAATCTCAATTCCAACATAAATGTCAACTCTAACCCACCAAACACGATTGGCCCAGCTTTTTCAAAAAAAGTGACTCTTGGAAATTGTAATCTAATGACCTAAATTGGCCCTTACAAAATGCAAGGGTAAAGATAGACCCGTGGAATTTGCAATACAAAGCCATCGCTACGAAATGGAATGGTCACATTAGCATGCGTGGATAAAGACTCCTATGGTTTGGTTTTGCTAGAGGGAGGGAATGTACAATTTCTACTCATAAACTTTGTTTTCATATCTCAATAGACTCAAAGATTCAAAATACCCTGATTAACTTTATCGACTTTTAATTATTTTTTTAATTTTAACAAATATAAAAAAGACATGTTCTTTCTAAACTCTTCATCTTTATGTGATATATTCCCCCAAATTTCTCTGTCTGTAATATTCACCCTCTTTCTCTCTCTAATGCGGGAGAGAGAGTAGGAAAATAAGTAAAAACAGATATTTATGGGAAAATTATGTGAAGAGAGAGAAGATATGGTGTTTAGAAAATTATGTCTTTCTTATATTTGTTTTGGGCAAAAAAAATAGGTTTTAAAAGGATAAAGTTAGTTTCGGAAGGTTAAAAGATATAAAAACTTAAAATTTTTATGACTCAAGATATGTTTTAAAACTTTTGGTCTATTGAGATATAAAACTTAAAAACGGGGGGTATGGAGATATATTTCCTAATTTTATTACTTGGTTGAAATAAGTGTTACATGGACACTGATACGAGATTCATAGATATGAAAATAAAAATAAAAAATACGATTTTTAGGTTTTTTTTTTTTTTTGGGATAAAAGTACTTAATATTATTGAATCAAAAAGGTGTTACATAGCCAAATATACATTTTAAAAGAGGAACTTTAAATAACTAGATGGTCAAGTAAAACTCCTTTCCTCGTAAGATCATCCACAATATCATTGGCCTCTCTATAAACATGGCCAAAAAACACCGCACCATTCAAAAACAAATCCATTACTTGCAATCAAAGCGACCTAAGTCTCCAAAGAAGTCTGGCTCTTCCACTACACCAATTAATTACATTAGATGAATCTCTTTCTATTACCAGCGAACTCTCCAAATTTTTGTCCTTCCATATGATGAGCCCTTGAAGTAAAGCAATCACCTCACCCCCAAGGGACATCATAACATAAGACCACATTTCCCCTGTCTTCTCGACACACCCCCTAACTCCCGCTAGGCTTCCCAAACAACGATCCATCAAAATTGAGTTTAAAACTTCCCCTTGATGGCACCATCTGCCCAGGTTCCCAAACGACGATCCATCAAAATTGAGTTTAAAACTTCCCCTTGATGGCACCATCCAAACACTCATTGACGAATGAATCAAGGATGCAAAATTGTAAAAAATGTCTACCTTAGATACTCCCCATCCCTCATTAATGCCAAACCCACTCCAAACTTTATTCAACTCTTGCACCTCCACCATAACCCCTTCAAAGTTATCCTATTCCCATCCCTCCTTAGTAATGCCAAACCAACTCCAAACTTTATTCAACTCTTGCACCTCCACCGTAACCCCTTCAAAGGTTATCCCATTCCTTTCAAGCCAAAGTTCTCAAATGATAGCTGCATGCAAAATATCCCACAATTTTCGGAACACCACACATTTTCACTTGGGACACAAAACTTGAGATCGACCCAAATAACAAAAACGAGCTTCCCACTTATCTATGAACATTGAAGGAAAAGGTGGTCACAAATCTCCTCATCATTTTTTACAAAAGAGGCATACATTAATAATGATTTTTTCCTGTTTTCCAATATTATCAACAGTTAACATCTTACTTTGAGCCAAAATCTAAATAAAAGCTTAAACTTTGTGTGGTATCCTCCACTTCCAAATATCTTTAAGTACTAGCAAAATCCATCTAATTCGATCGTAGAACAAAATATTATGCACCTGTTCTATCAGATTTAACTGAAAAAGTTCTATCAGATTCTAACTCACATACCACTTCATCATAACCTTGGACGAGATATACACCTGTTTCGGCAACTATGTATTGCTCAGCTGCATAATTTGGTAACCTGTTCTGCATACAATTTAAGTGCCACACAGCATATGGACCATTAGTCACACCAACCTTATTAACCTTGGGCAACGGCTGAGATACCCTTAAAAACAAATCATGAAGTAAAAATTTAAGAGGCCTATTAGTCAACCACTGTGAGAGTGGCATATCCAATAGCTTATGTTTTTGCAAAATTTACGTTTTAGACCTAACACCACCTCACAACATCTTCAGAAACGTCTAATAATCAAAACTTGATCTAAAGCAACCCCACAAAAGAGAATAGCGTCATCAACATATTGGAGATGTGAAATAGCAGGCCCAGTAAGGCTCACAAGGAAACCACAAAAACCATGATTTTGCACAACGTTATGAATCATAAGAGCCTTAAACAGAGAAAGAGGATCACCTTGTTTACCATTAAACGGGGAAAGAGGATCACCTTGTCTACCAATAATATGCTGACACCAAGAAATCCACTTTCTCCACCGAACACCAAAACCCATCCGACATAGAATTTCATCAAGAATCCCTCATTCAATACGATCTTATGCCTTCTCCATGTCTAGCTTAAACAGGATACCAGATCACCACTCACATTTCTTGCATGAATACACTCCTGTGCGATCAACACCTCATCCATAATTATTCTTCTACTAATGAAGGCCGATTGAGTTCTTGAGACCACAAGGTTCTAAATTAAAAAGATGAAATGTATGAAGACAGATATGAAGACCGATTGAATTTTTTTTCTTACATTTCTCAACTAGGTTTTAAATACATCCAAAACTATTAGCGGATTTCACTGATTCATCAAACTATCAAAAATTAATTCTAGGTGTGATGTGATTTTAGCTTATTCACCAAACTATCAAAAAAAAAAATAAGTGATTTCACCCAATTCACCAAACTATCAAAAAATCACTTCTAATCCATCCGAACTTTTTTCGAGACTGCCATTTGAAATCTCTTTGGTAAAGTTTCATAATCGTTCTCCTCCAACATCTTATTCAATATTTTATCTGATTTCTTGAGCACAACTGAGGTTGCTAAAACAAAAGATACACCGATTCCAATGAAACCATCACAATCAAATATGGACTAACATAAGTTATTAGAATTTTAAGAAGTTGTGAACTCATGTTGCTTATACGGTTTCATGAAATGCACGAGTTCCACCACGAACATCTCATGGTGCAACATCGATTTATCGGTATTTTAGCTTTTGTAAATACTAAGAATATTTCAAAAATAATATGATTTAATATTATAACTCGTTAAAAAAATGTTTTTTTTTTATAGAGAGTGAAGGTGTCGGCGCATTGAAGAGTAGAAAAAGGAAAACATTATAATATATTTGTTCGAGAACGCGCATTGAAGAGTAGAGAAAGGAAAACAGTTCGAGAACACTTCTTGGCCTAGTGCTTATAGAGCAAAGGTGAAAGTACAAGACTTGTGGGGAGCACACGAAGCACGTGAGGGCACTTGAGCTACACTTTGCACACACGTAGAGGCAGGCGCTTGTGCACAGGTGTAGGTCGGGCTCCTAGATTACTATCTTACAGCTAGTTGCGGCACAAATTATTTTTTTTTAATCACATCGGACGGTGCACCGAGGCATATTTTGCACTTTGCACGTTTGCAGAGCAGAGGTGCCTTGCATGAGTGCAGGTCGGTCGGGCTCGCAGCTTGCTATCTATTTGCGAGCTACGACACAGACTCATTTCTCTGAATCGCATCGTACAACATGCATGCATGCATGCAACTATTAGTGCCTCTCTTTTTCGCCGTTGCATGTTACACGACAGTTATGCCACTTTATGATTATTGGAATAGTTAATGTTGGTTTTTGGCGGTTAGTGATTGTTACGTAGTTATAATATCATTAACAGTCACGAGTGTGAATAGTCACAACTCTTCACTTGAAAAGCCAGCTTCTTACTCTATAGACAGGGATCCAATTTCCCCATTTCCTAAACACACACACACTCTCTCTCAAAACTAAAGGCAGTTGTAATGTACTTAAAGACTTGCTATTCAATGCATTAAATAGGAGAACAACCTTACTATTTTAGGTATCCTGATAACTAACTACTTAGCCCGGTATATCTTTTTGCACACTGATTGCAATAAGTAGGGAACAAATACCGTCTTGAAACACTGCCTTTGTGTGCCAAGGTCCATCATTTGGTTCTTATTTTATAAATTGTGCCCTTATTTCAACATCACATTGGTATTTGACCTTTATTCTATATGATGATGAGGTGGGCTGGGCTTTTACACATAAATGAATACTTAAAACATAAAATTATCATAAATCCTGCCTCTCTCTTTTTTTTAATGCAAATGAAAACATAAATATGGATGAAGTTTCTATAAGGCTTAGGCCTTACGAAAACAAAATAAGGCCTCACCACAAAAACTCGTCCGGAAAACACTTTCATCAATGGAAATCTCCATGATGAATCTAAAATCAATTTTCAACACTAACAAAATTTGAAACTTAAAAAATGGTACAGATCTTACGGATCTATGAACACTTATTTTTAGGGAAAAATAGAATCGTAATTTTTTTCACAACCATAATGTTCTAGCCAAGATGATCGATGTAAAATTTTTCCAATACTTGTAATCTTGGATGAGTTATGAGGTGAGGCTTTACTTATTTTGATAGGTCTAAGCCCCCTATCAAACCATTTTTCTAAATATATATTTGCAATAGCCCTGCCTATTTTTTAGGTGCCAATGAAATCATATATATATGTTTTCCATAACATAGTTTCAAAATATAGATGGCTATATTTTAGATTTTCACAAACTGCATTCCAATTATGCGTGGTTGGACTTAGATAATAATATTTGATGAGCTTATTTCTAAGTGTTCTGAGCTTATTTTTAAGTGTTGTAATATGGTGTTGAAAGGTGTGGTCTGCTGCTTTCTTTTTTGAAGTTACTCAGACTTTTGAGTTGATTTCTTCTTCTTAACCAGTTTTAATGGGAATTTGAATAAATTTGGTCATCCTTGGGTGATTTCATACACTGTCTGCCATCCTCAATGAAATACATTTTAGGGGCATCTGTTTGAACCCAAATTTGCACACTACTCTCTTTATCCCTAATAAGCAATTTCAAAAAAATAAAGAAAAAAAAAAAAACACAGCCTTAGACAGATCGTCTAATTGGAAGGACAGTTAATTTAGGCCTCTAAGAAATTAAACTCGTTTCTCTCTCGAAAATGTTCATCTATGATAAGATAGGAACAAATATTAGTGTTTTGTATGATTCAAATCAACTTCGGTCCTTTAATAATTTGTTTAGAGTATTTTCTTATTAATAAAATTGATGTCATTACAGTCATTGTTATGGCTTGTTATAGCCAAATACTCGCAATCGTTTACTAATATGTTTGGGTTATTTTATGTCCCAACCACCTTTATGCTTGCCAATGGTTAGTCCACCTTTTGATGACCATGCCCATCTTTGTTGGTTAATGAATGCTATTTTATTTAAGATCATCCGACCACCATCCCAACTACTTGAGATATACTACACGAATCTTGTTTCATCATTTCACTTCATTTTGACTGTCTTCACCCCCAACAGCATTACCTCATCCCTCTTGCTCTATTCACCTAACGACTCATCATGTATCCTATTTTGTCCTATAAAACAATCATAAAACAAAAAACTACTTACTGCAGGGATAAGGAGGTTACATTCACCATCGGCTACAGACAGAAATTGGACAACTGAGGTGTATTGTTAATCGGGGTTGAAGTCCCAAGAAATTTTTTTCGAAATTTATGAGACATCAGATTCCAACTCATATTCTAAGTGATTTTGACCCCTTGTACCGAAAGTAAATGATCTATGGAATACAGTTCCATTTTTAATACGTCTTACTAATTTGTAGAAGCTGCTGGCAAAAAGGTCGTTTGAACCACAACCACATCCTTAATCCTATTTTGGATTTCCAAGTTGCCGCCATGTTTAAGCCTCAACTTGGAATGTCATACCATGAGAAAGACTCCTATGAATCCATAATAAGCCATTTAATCTACTTGAAACTCCCTATAAATTTACAACACTGAACTATTATTGAACAACCATAACTTTTCTCTCATGGCCGTTTTTATCTTGGCTGAAATTTTACACTGGGTGTAGAAACGAAGTTAGCAGGGAAGCTCGACAATGAAAATTTTGCTTAATGAAGAGAAACCACTTCACTTTCTAACTTTTTGGAGTTTCATATGCAGGAAAGTAGGCCTAGTCCAATGAAAAAGCACCATTGCAGTACCTGCCACAGATCAATTTTTGAGACAAATTACTAAGATGCCCCTGCTTTTCAAGGAAAGTACCAGGAGAGCTCTACTTTCAAAATTTAAAGAAGACCTCAAACTACTTCCAGAGCGAGAAAAATAGGTACGTTTAAACCTATATATAGGTATCCATATACTTGCATGCTTTGCATAACATAAGAATATATATGTGCATGCTTTGTTTCAGATGTATTATGGAATAGATGCCTTAGATGTATAACATACATAGACATATTATACATATATACAATAACACGCACACATGCACACAAATGCATAATACGTACATATGGTATAGTACATAGACATCCATCTACATCCATCTCTCTCCTCTCTCTCCCTCTCACAACAAATACAGGATAAAAGTATATGCGTGTGTGTGCATATATATATATATATATATATATATATATATGTCTGTGTGTGTGTGTGTGTGTGTAAAACTTTCAACGGGACAAATTATTTCATCCATAGTCATCTAGGATGCAGAGGGGGCATTCTTCCATGTAAAACACCATTCATATTGCCCCATGGGTACTGCAAATGCAGTCTTACATTGATCTTCTTCACCAGAATCCTGATATCAGGTCAAACTTGCTGAAAATCCATGCCCTAGGAGATTCTACTTATTAGGCCCTTTCGGCATCAGATCGTGGATCCATTTCAGGACATGATTGAGAGGCTTGCACTAACTCCTTTTAGTCAAGCTTCCTAGTCTCTACAGGTATCTGCACTGCCCTCGTACAAGTAGGGATTTTCTCTCTCAAGCACCATTTTGATTAAGGAAGCATTCCTCTTTCCCAGGTATGCATTTCCCACAAATTTCTCAGATTTAGGAGGCATAACATTCCAGCACATTTTATTCGCATTCGGTTCCTTGAGCTAGTGCAAGATCCCTAGTTGACGATTTTGTTCCCTGATGCAAACTATAACACTCCACAAGCTGTCTCTCTCTTTGGCAAGCTGTCCAATTGCTGAGGTCAGATGGGAACTAGAGATCAGATCCTTTCCCTTCATTTCCCCTTTAATACCATCCATGTTAACTTGGATTGGCTGAATTAAGAACAAAAATCCAGTCCCCAATGAAACATACCATTCAAGACCCTCTGTTATTATGAGTCCTAGTAACTCACAGACTTGTCCTATGCACACATGGATGTCAAGGGCCATCCATGGAGCCTGCAGCCTCACTCTGTCCACTTCCCTACCTTATTCTGCCTATTTCCAAATGTGATGGGGACCCAATCTTTTCTTATGCAGTTATAATTGACCGAGTTGAGGTTGGTGAAAACATCTATGTGAAATCTTCCTCAATTTAACAGTCAAGGTAGTGATCCATTTCTGGAATCAATGAGTTATCGTACCTATGAACATCTTGTTCTCATATTTTTCCAGTTTGAGTTGCTCTCTCCTCTAGAAAATCTCCTTTTTCTAAGATCATGCTTAATTGTCCAATGAACATCTTGCTCTCAACTTTTCCCGATGAACACCTCGTTATCGCACCTATGAACATCTTGTTCTCATTTTTTTCCTGTTTTAGTTGCTCTCTCCTCTAGAAACTCTCAATTTTCTAAGGTGCTGCTTAATTCCCCAAAGAAAGGGGCCTGCAAAGGGCGCGGCACCCTCTTTGCTGCTCTTCTAAAGCTTAAGATTGAGCATCTCACAGAATCGAAGCTGTTTTACTTCAGCCTGAAACTCCGCTAAAGACAGTGGGGTTGTAGCAACAGTGGACAGCCTTGACAAATTGTCCCCTCCCGTAAGGGATACAAAATGCTCTGCTGGTATGGTCCTTTTACTCAATTGCCTTGCTGCTAAGGGGAAGCAGCCAACGAAGTCAGGGCTCCCACTGCAACTTGTGAGTAGTCAAGCAGCTCATAAGACTGTTCTTATTTAGTGGGACCTAAGTGCCAGATCCCAAAGCTGAAGGAGTCCGTTTTCCGCATCGAGTAGAACCAGGCCTCTTCTCATTGTAAGTGTATGGTAGCCTGTAATTATGACGACTGAATTGTAGAAAACCCTTATTGGGTCTACTGATCTAAATTAAATATCTAAGGCCGCATGTCGATACAGGGCACAATTGTTTCAGTCGTCACAGTTTGGGATGATATCTCTGAGTCATTTGCATCAGAGGCATTTTCCAGGCAGTAGCACACCGCTCCAAAGTCAGGATTCCTCCTGCTCTTCTTCCTCCTCCTTAATAAGTAGCATTCGCTTCTTCCTCCTCCTTAATAAGTAGCATTCACCCACTTAGCTTTACAGTCCTTGAAACGACCTTTCTTTAGTCTTGTTTTTCCTTCCACGAGCAATCCTTTGTCCTTATACCTCGCTGAATGTTGAGGTTCTCAATCATATTCCATACCGAACTATCTGCAGACATTTTTGTTGACTTCAAAATCTCTTTTCTTGAGCTCAGTAACTCTTCTCTCTGTGGATCTTTCAACTATGGACAATTCACTCATAGAGAATAAGTGACCAAATGTGACTATCAAAATTCACATCATTAAACCTTGCTAGCACCAATTTCCCAGACCATTCTTTGTGGACAGCCTTCTGAATGTTGGACAAATGTTACACCCTTTTTCAAGGTTTACTTATACCAATTGTATTGGGTGAGGTAAGTGAAGGTGTGAGTGCCTCTCAATAATTGCACTTTCGGTCTTCCATCGTCATCATCGTCACTTTTTCTCAACTAATTAGGGTCAGCTACATGAATCATGATCCGCCATTGTACTCTACTAAGGGCCATACCCTCAGGGAGGCCAAAAGTTCCCATATCTTTTTACTAGTTCCAACCATGTCCTTTTGGGCCTACCTCTTGTCCTTTTTGAACCTTTCACTTGAATTAACTTGCACCTCCTAACATGTACTGTACGGGATCTGCGACACACATGGCCAGCCCACCTAAATCTATTTTCTCCCATCTTATCGCCTATTGGTACCACACCTAAATTCTCTTAAATGTATTCATTTCGAATTCCATCTCTTTTTGTCTTGCCACTCATCCATCTAAACATCATCATCTCAGTTATACTCATTCTATGGGTTTGTTGTTTCTTGACCACCCAACATTTCACCCTATAAAGTAAAGTTGGTATCCCTGTTGTCCTATCGAACTTGCCCTTCAGCTTCATTGGTATGCGACGATCACATAAAACTCCAGTTGCACATCTCCACTTCGACATCTTCCTCAATCTCTCTATTTTTCTGGATTATCAACCCAAGATATCAAAAGGACGCTTTTTTTTGTAATTTTTGGCAGTCAATCTTAACAACTTTAGGTCTTCCACAGGGCCACAAAATGGATTTCAATTGTGGCAGGAAGGCCCTCAACTAGATTCAGGATCTCCTGAACATAAGAATCTTGTTTAAAGGTCCCATCCCCTTTTACCCAGAGTTACAGATTCCTCCTTTCCTTCAACGAATCGATCCCACCAATATCTTAGGTTTCTGAGTAGTCCTCAGTAAGGTGTTTAGTTTCAACTTAAGACTTGACCCTGGAGATGTAGGCATTTGCTGTTGCAATCGTATGGCTGAGCATCTTGTTAATTTGCTCAAATTGCTTCCTACCAGTCGACCATGGGTCAATTGGACAATCATTAAAACATCCCCAAAAAAGGATAGAGTCATCATACTGTTATAAGTCCACAAAAAGGTTTGACTTTGCTCTCCTTCCAAACAAACATATTGATAAAATGGCGGTCATGGAATGATTGATCTGTTGAGACTTAGGATGAGCTATCTTCACATATAGCCCTTACTCATCTTGTGGTAGAAAAAGCAATTCCGGTGACTACCTCATAGTCACCATGTTATTTTCTTCCTAAGGCTTCAGTTGCCTTTGGTTTAATTTTTAGTGGTTGGGGAGCTGATTTTGCTTGCACAAATATTGGCGTTGAGGAATTAAAATCCTTGCCGCAGACTTACTGTGGGTCAACCTGACCATTTAGAAAGGTACCACTCATGGACTCCACAGAAAGGACAACCTTCTCCACTTATCCACAGATGTCTTCACCTATCTTATGGTTTATGGAATGTGGCATGGAGAGCTGTGCTAGTCTAGTTAAACTGCGGATAGACTAGGCCACGTGATGTTTAGCCTTCTGAGAGGAGAATGGGAGTTGTAGGCTTCATCTCATCTCCATCCAACCTAAGGGGCTCAAAAGGAGGGGACAATGAGATTCCTAACTGCACACCAGTGACTATGACCTTGGTGGGTTTTACCACTACCACAATGGAGCCTCCAAACACAGTCTAAGAGGAAGAGATTGCTTCGCAACAGTAACCTGGATTCAAGCCACTCATTCCTAACCTGGATTATTGCTTTACAGCTGAATTGCTCCAGCCATAACTTTCAATAAGGATCCTTCAAATATCCTTGTGCAGGCCCATCATTCTTTCTTAGGCAGATTCTTGCCCGATGATCAACTCCTTGCATATTTTACTCATATTTTATATATATTAAAAATGGAAAAAGCTAAAAAACGCCTATAGGCGAAATTGAATAGTGTTCACCACCGTCACGGACTTGCTATGTCCATGGCGGTTTATTGAACAAAGCCGCAACGGACAGCGCGTGGTCCATGGCGGTTTCTGTGAATTTTTTGATCGCCACAGACATAGCCATTTTTCAACCGCCACGGACATGTTATGTCTGTGGCGGTCGAAAAATCCTCGCCGCCTGAAAAAAATGGACGGCGATGGTGCTATGGGCGAGATCATTGTAGCATCTCGCCCATAGGCGTTGCGTAGATGCTTTTATTAAAACTATATATAATGGCAGACCAAGATTCATGTAGCCTACCCCTATTAATTGGGAAAAGGCTCTAATAATGATGATGATGATTAAAATATGTATATATACATAATTTATATCTATTAAAACATATATGTGGAAAAAGTTTATATAGAAGTTTATATATATATATATATATATATATATATATATATATAAACCTACCAATAGGTCTAGACTTAAAATGAATAGTAGCTTAGGTCCGGCTCCCAACGATCAAATCTTGATCGGATGGTTGAAAATACGTATCACCATTAAAATTATATTTGAATTTTAATCTTTTTTCCATAAATTGGATCGAGATGAAATTTTGAATAGAGTGCACATGAAAAAATATTTTAGAAAATTTAAAATGACCAAAATACCCCTGAAAATGATGGGGGTAATCCCCTTGAAAAATGATAGGGGTAATTTGGTAATATTAAAAAATTAAATAGTTTTTTTTTTATATTTTTATATGGTGCGAGATAGTGTCAAGTAAATACGTTCAACATTTTAGCTTATATTTACTAAATTTAAAAATGACCAAAATACCTCTAAAAAATGATGGGGGTAATTTGATGATCTTAAATTTTTGAAAATATTTTTTTTATATTTTTATATAGTGTGAGATAGTGTCAAGTACATGTGCTCAACATTTTAGCTTGAAATGATTTGTAGAAAAAATATTAAAATTCAAATAGTGATATGTATTTTCTCATATGGCTAAGAGCAGGACTTAAGCTACTATTCATTATCGATATATGGAAAACATATATATAGAAGTAAAGTTGTTTTAATCTATACTATTCATTTTATTTGAACAATGTAGATTTGACACTATCTCCAAAGACTATCTACTTTTTTAACACTATCATAAAAGACGTATCAAATTTACACCGTCCAATTAAAATGAACAGCATAGACAACTGCAACCTTACTTCTACAAGTAAGGTTGCTCCCTTTTTTATGTGTGCGTGTGTGTATTTACAAATTAGGCATATAATCTTGTATTTTACTAGACCCACTTTAATAAAATATTTTACTAGAGCCACTTTTTGGATCACGAATAGTTGGAGACAACTATACACTTCTCCAAGCAACCTAATTGGCAAAACAGTCAACTCCAAATCATGAGATTATGGACCATGGATAAGAAGTTCCAAATGTATTATACTCAATGGACACAAGAAAACAGATTTCACTCAATAACCAATGAGGAGTTTTCATCTATTTCCGAAGTTTCGAGTATACCCATAAATTTTGGAAAGCTAAGAGGCTTCTGGTCGAAACCTAGAAAAACGAAAGCATCTTTGTAATTGTAATATGTCCCAAAAAGACCAGATTTGAGTTTGTCAGGAAAAGTAATATGATGCTTATAATGTCAAAAACAGGAATACAAGACTCATGAGAAATGGAGAAACAGTATGCACACCTGTTGCTAAACTTATCTACTGCTTCGGATGCAAAAAGTAGGGTTTCACTGGCCTTTTCGAGAACCATGTAAAGCTCTTTTCCTCTACTTACACGAGCAACAATCCAGGCATTATTTTTAGCCCTCATGCAGACTTCAAAGTCCTTTTCATGATCAGGGTCATCCCTTTTTGCCTTTCTCTTCTCTTGATCGACCTCCTCCCTTAGCTTACTCATAGCCATCAAAGATCCCTGTAAAGCAATGCGGTTTAATTAGTATTAAAAAGAATTAAAAGTATCCTGAAGGACTGAAAAGAACACACTGTGAAACCAAAAGGTGTTTTGATCAACTTCGAAAGAAGATTTGGACAAAGTATGTGCTGGAGGGGTATTGCACATGAAAGTGAAATGACTGGGCTATGAAGGACTCCTAGAATTCATACTGGAAGTCCACAAGTGAATTTCACAAAACTAGAAACTACCCATGCTTCTGACCCCATTTTTCGATATCACAACAAAAGGAACAAGTCGAGTAACAGAAGCCACAGCTCGGCACAGTTTATGTAAGTAGAATTTTGGAAATTGTGAAGGGCGAACTAGGTGTTGCACCAAATATGGCTCTAGAGACCTAGACTCGAAAGTCCTTCCCTCTCTCCCTCACACACACACAAACGCATACGGACACACACACACACACACACATATATATATATATATGGGGAGTGATTTCATGCAATGGTTGTATGGTAATAAAATGAAACAATATTCAAAAACCATGTTAGGGCAATTCATTTGACCCAAATTTTAAAATATGCACTCTTTTCATTCTAATGAAAAATCACAAAAAAAGAAAAATTTGAAAACACAACCTAGAAAGTGCTTTTTTAGCCCAATTAACATAGACCGTCCATTTTGGTGATATGCTTAGATCTAGACCTTAGAAGGATCTTTTTTCTTTCCAAATTGTTTAGATAACTTATTATCATTAGATTAACAACGTTAAAAAAGAAAAAATCGTTTTTGAATTCATAAAGGCCTAGATCTTGAAATTCACCAAATAGACGGTCTAGATTCATTGTTGGAGGGGACTCATTTTGACCATATATAGGGTGCAAATTAATTAATTTTTTTTTAGATTGCTTATTGAGATGACGAGAGTGTGTGTGCAAAGTTGGGTCATACAAATATCACAAACATGGTTTTCTAGAAGTGTGTTTTCATTATATTACAATGGCATGGTGACATGATATCATTTCCCTCAATATATATACATATATAGGGATTGTATTAGGTCAGTCAGCTAGCTGACAGCTACAGTAAACACCCAATGGCCCAGAATGAATCTAGGCCGGTCCAATGGTTACTATTGCATTTTGTATTTTAATTTTAATTTCTTTTATAAATACAAATCACTTGAAGTTTGGAACGTCTATTCTTAAAAAATAAGTGAATCTAATAAAAATAACAATAAAATAATTTTAAAAATTAAATAGTCCAAAATACCCCTCAAAACTTTTATGGGTATTTTGGTCAATGTAATTTTTGCGAATAATTTTTTAAATATTTTTATTAGGTGCGCCTTGATGAGAAGAGTGGGCGCCCCAAATGTCATGTGATTTGGATTTGTATAAAAATAATTAAAATATAAAAATGCAGTCGTGCCAATCAGATGGGCCCAAATTGGCTTACACTATTCCATTAGCCCATGGGCTGACATGATCTTTTCCTAGATATATATATATATATATATATATATATATATATATATATATATGGGATCGTATACAATGAGACCATCTACCTTTAATACAAGGACATCACAATTACTTATGACCATTCAATGTGAAATCTGATAGCTTGGGTGTGTCACAAAGTTTGAGAAAATTTCTTTTGAAGTTTGAGCTCGGTCAATGGAATGGTCACCTAATTTCACATTCAATGGTCAAGTTTAATTGTGACCGCCTTGTTCTAAGTTAAATTGTCTCATTGTATACTTTCTCTATATATATAGATAGATAAATAGAGAGAGAGAGAGAGAGAGAGAGGGGGAGATCAAACTTTACCTAAAACATTGAAACCTAGGGTGGAGATCAAATATAAATAGATTAGATAGTGCTGTGTGAAACCCTCCAATGGTTGTGTATCAGTTAAGTTTCAGCCCAAGTATATATAATGGCTTCAGAAAAGGCTCTGATACCATGTGAGATCCTAGATTGACTGGAAATTGGGGTTCAGTGAGGGAGGAGACAGCAGCCAGAGAGAAGGCCAGAAATTCAGCAGTGACTTTTGGGTCCACATCCAGTTTCAGTTTTTTCTTTTTAATTATGTTTTACTGTTTATAATGACATACTGATAACATCTGTATCCTTACAGGGGACTTTTTACATATCATAAGCAACATACAATAATTTCGACAATGATGTCCCTAAACTCATACATTCTATGTACAGTAATAATAACCAAGAGATGAATGCAATAACTTCACAAGAAAAACATAGACTCACTCCTAAAATGACAGATTTTTAAAGTACGTACAGGGATATATGATCATAATCAATGGGTACAAAATTCATAAACAAGATAACATAAATTTTTCAGATCTATTCATTAAAGATAGACAATTTATCTTCCTAACTATTTGATATTTCTTCTCTTAAAGGTGTCGCCCTTTTGTTTAGATGACTGGTATTGTGATTGTTCCTTGTTCAATTAATTTTTTAACTATATTTTTACACATTAAAAAAAAATTGAAGAATTTATAAGGTACCAACTTTGGATAAGGTTGTAACTTTTCCAGGGGGAGAAGCCCTTGATACAATGCTATCATTGTCAAGCAGCAAGTATCGATATCCACGAACATGATAAGCATTTTCACCACCCCATTCTTTTGATAACTTCTCTTCAACCTTCAATATCTTCAGTGATGCCTGGTATGAAGTAGAACTGGTCTTCATAAGTATCTTGAAGGAAAAGTACTAAAGAAAATTCTAATACGCACACAAGAAAGAAAGGAGATTTATCTACTCTAGGAAACCAGAACACGCAACCAGATATAATCATGAGACTCGGTACACATCACCCAATAAGTTCCAAAATGTAATGCGATTTTAAAATTTGTGATCCCGCAATTTAAGCTCCATCATTTGGCTTTTCAATAAACCCATGGTTTGATGGATTTGTCAGAACGACAAATGAATACTAGTGAACTGCGAATCAAATAGAGCAAGACATGATATGGACTTTTTGATATGGGAAGTCTACCACAATCCAATATGACATGGAAATACTTGTAGTTCCCTAAGTCATTACTGTTCATTGCAAATGTGGACGGTGATGAAGAGGAAGAGAGAGCAAACAATGGAGTCATGTACTGTTCTGGTGGCTCCACTGCCATCCAGCAGTTCAATGGAGATGCTGAAGCAGCTGAACCTTAGTATCATTATCTTTCTATATTCCATTGGATTATAGTATACTTCCCCTTTTGAGAACTAAAGGGCATTGATTATCTAATGATGCCAGTGAGTCCATTGAACTCCTTAACATTTTCTGAAGTGATGAGGGCATCATTAGCTCAAATAGCTCGAACATAACATTTTTATTGCAAAACATTGTAGCTCAACATGATGCAGAAATGAAACAAAAACTTTCTTCAGTGACGCTGAATCCAACAATTGTTTCATCTTACCAAAGTCATTCTGTCTTGTGGAAAAAGAAACTTCAAAGACAAGGAGTGTTATTAGCATTCATAAAATAGGTTATGAGGACATGAATCACAAAATAAATCACTAGATGATATCAGAAGCTTAAAGCACATGAACAGCCACAAATTTCTCAGAATTTTATATTTAAAGACAGGCAAGAAGAGAAAAATAATGATAAGATACGGACATTTTCAAGAAGCAGCTGCTTCACAAAAGATATACCCTGCTCGCCATTTACTAATAAGCTAGTTGATATGAGGAGGATTATGGTCAGACTTTTGTGCTGGTAAACACACAGATGCATGTGTTCCTCGATCTGCTGAAGCCACACTGTTGGAGTATAAAAAATCCTGTTACCAATTTCTGAACCCCAATTTTCAGTGACAGCAAAACCATCTTCTCCTCTCCACCATTTTCCACGCTGTAGAGGCCTGGCAACATGATGTCGCTGACCCTGTCTATTAGGGGAAGTATCACGTGAAGAATGTGACACTTCTTCTGACGGAACTCCAATGTTTGCTAATATAGGATTTACAGATTCTTGAGATGCACCACTAGAACTTTTTCTCAAATAAGACCAGGAACTCGTAACAGAGGATAAAGCATTTGGTGTTAACCGAAGAAGTGCATAGTTGAATAGGTTGGCTGTGTCACCCTGACATACAAATCACAGAGAAAATCACCTCCTTACTCATCAAGAACAGGTAATAAATATAAATGTGATGGACTAGGGAAACACAGAACAGGAAAATTATATGAAAATGAGATGGGCTATAACAGTCATAAACCAGTCAGCACTGTCAATTGAGAAGAGGAATGGTGATGGAGAGAGTAAGATCTTTCAGAATAAGACATGACCCCAAAGGTGGGTCTCAATCTTTCCATCAACATCCATTGCTTCAATGAACGTGATGACCTAATGGACTATGGTTTTTTGCATAGTTCATCAGATTATAGTCTAATTTCCCTTGTACAGCATATAAATCTAAAAGGAAAAGGCAAAACCAAAAATGCATGGGGATATCACCATACAGGGGGAAGAGTGGTGGACACAAGCAGGTCATGATATAAAACAAGGGAGTGGCAAGACATATTTGCAACACAAGAAGATTCAAGAAGTCTGACAAGTGACTGCAATTAAATGAGGGAACAGTTAGTATTCATTATAAACAGCAATAGAACATGTAAATACATTTGAAAAGATTCATGGTACATCAACTATAGGCAATTTATTTTGAAATGAAACAGTCCAATCTCAATGCCGGAGGCTACTGAGAGTAAAGAAACATAAAGCACATACACAACTCAAACTTTATGAATATATTCCTTTAAAATCAAGCTATTTCCTAATTCTTAAAAACAGCTTCAAGTTAGGAATAATTAAGTCCAGGTCCTGCTGTCCTTTAAGAACATCATTTACCATGAAACCTTATTCAAACATGAAGAAAATACAAAGTGATCTCATTCAAGTGGCAACAAAGTTTTACCCAAACAGGCAAATGCCCCAGGATTTGTGTCTCAGAAACTCTTTGGAGTGGTTTGTTACTGGGTTAAAGACATTGTTGCTCACAACGGAGCCAGACAAAGCTTGAACAGTTGGCGTATAACAAAAAGCAGATTCACGCTGACACTGAATTGTAGGAGCATCTTGGTTATTTTGTTGAATAGCATGGGTATTTGTCTAGATGCCCAAAGATCACCACACTAGACAAGATATGCCGAAAAACAACCAAAATACTTATGATGCAATAGAAGCTTTAAACCCATTAAACTCATAAAGGCAGAGGTTTATCCCTCAATGAGAGCCCAATGAAACCCACACCTGCATAAGGTTTATTTATCCGCGGGCAGAGCACCATGACAGCATGCCCCAATCATACTGTTTACTCATATTGTGGATCACAAACAATGACAAAACCACAGATATCCGAAAAAGATATCATCATGCAGATTTTGAGAAATGATATCATGCTTTGAATGCGATCTATGCAGGGGCACAAAGTATCAAGCTAGAAAATCACCAAGTGTGATGGCCAACCATGTATGGGTAATTTGTGCTACTTGATGGAAATTTCTAGGACAAAATATTTATCATCAAGCATTAGTAAACCTTGAGATTTGGCTTTGGCTGAATAGTGCATCGCAAAACCTATAATGCATGGAATTCACTAAAGAAATATAAAAATGAAAAAGATGGAATAGCTTTGTCTCTCCATTCCACTGTTACAATAGAAATATCTTATTTTAAAATGTGAATGTTTAGGAGCTATCAGATGAAGAAAGATCATAGATTCAGAGAATTGACTTCTCCAGTCTAATGTGCTTCACAATCCAAATAGTGGATCATAAATGGGAACTGAGTCAACCTTTGATGACCTCACTTTGTCCTAAACAAGGTAAATCTCAGAATTACATTACCAAGAATTCTTTCTTACATTGTTGCAAAGAGTCAACACAAGAAGGAAATGCTAATATCAATTTAAGGCTAAGAGGTCATGAACTGATACAATACAATTGTCAATGACCAATGCTAACACTAGCCAACACCAGAAAAAGCAAATGCAAGTTGGGAAAAGTTTACATTTTTGCATTAATACAGGTAATAAGACAACATTCTCTAAGCGTACCTGTACTTCAATTGCCGCCTCTCGCCCCGTTGTAAGCATCTGAACAGTTCCACGCTCCCTCAGACAATCACGGGAACATGGCATCTGAAGTTTCTTCCCAACAAGAAACTCTGAGTAAAAGTAATTGAAAATCTAATCACCCAGATCACATCAAACTAAGGATTCATATGTACAATTCAGGTCTATTACATGTTAAAGCCTGCAAGAGAAATGTCATTGACGATTAAGTCCACCAAATAATCATACCTGCCAAGTAATCCATTATAAAGAAGTACAAAAGACTACGGGCAGTTCCACCTCCGGGCTGCTTCTCAAGCAAACCCCGTATAGATCCGAAAAACATAGTGAAAAGAGAATGCACTTCCTTGAGAACCCCTTGCAATGCATCACTCCGTCCAATAGCATCTGTGTCTTTGGTTTTTTCCACCACCTAAATCATAGTTAAAAATATTTCTTGTAACAACTGAGCAGACTTGATGACAAACTAATAGTTTACTAGCACAAAAAGATAATGCTGAGTTTGAAACATGAGTATGGTATATAGTGAATGGTTATTCACTATTGGAAGCCCATGGTGGCATTCTCTGATAATTGATATGACATCAGGCACACAATAAAAGTCTCATGAAAGGGTTCCAAAGCACTTATAAAGACAGTTCTTTGATCATTCTGAGCAAGTATCCAAAAGCAAGCATACAAAAACACAGTGCAGAGATGTCCTAATCTAGCTATCCAAGAAATAAAATTCTATGAAAAACTACAACTAACTGTTCAGCTAACCTCGTTTGCCAGCTAAAGCTAGGGGGCATATAATGCCCATGGATGAATCCTCTACTCACTAATTTAAGGAAAGACAGTTAAATGTCCTGAGACTTGTCTAAGAAGGGTGAGGACCTTAAACTTTCCCTTAACCTATCCCAAGCCCGGGTAAAGGAGGTGGGCTGGGTCAGGTAGGTAGCTAATGTAAAACTTCGCCAAAACTTTCCATGAATCCTAACTCTACATTATCTGCTTTTGCTAGGGCGTGCCTATAGCCCTTGATAGAGTAGAATGGCGGCCAGGATTCATGTAGCCAACCCCAAATAGTTGGGAAAAGGCTCTAATGATGATGATGGCCAGTGAAATGTCCTGAAACAGTTTTTTAATAAGCCAGCCATGGATGAGTGAGATAGCATTCATGTGCTCTAAAGGCTGAACAACATTGCCCGGGCATATAGGGATGGGACTAGCTGTCTGAAGCCATTAAGGAATGACAGCATTTACTCATGCCCAATTACTGTCACAACAAGCATTCAGTTTCTAGTTTGAAAAAGAGTAAGCATCCAAGCAACATTAATTCAATTTAAAGTATGAAAGATGTGGTTTAACAACTCCTACATCAGAGATTACAATCAACTTGATATTAAAAAATTGAGCAAAATTGCCTATTAATGTATCGTGATGAGGACTTCCACCATCTATAGGTGCTTGAGACACACAATTCATACATGTCTTTGTGTTTGTTTGCACAAACCTACAGACACAAGTCATACCGACCCAGACATTTTTTAGTATGTTCACTACCAAAAAGACAGTATTAATGTTCATTCTAAATGCATTATATACAATAACAGATTCATCAAGGCCAATCAGTTAGCAATAGAACACACACCATAATCATCCATATATCAGGCTCCGCCTGGTAAAATGTATGGGAATGTCTTTCTGCTTCTATAACTTCACAAGCAGCATCTGGAGAAAAAATCCTGGATAAAACTGCAAGTTAGCCCCTAAATCTTTTCCAGAAAAAACGAAACTCGTGCAACAAATAATTATAGGTAGAACAGAAGATATACTAGAACATGAGACATGCCTACAGAATCTATGCCATTGACAGATATAGCAGTCAGATTAGGACTTCATTAATTGTATGTTAAACATGAAGATTACACTCTGCTTAAAGGGAAAACATGAAGATTACGCTCTGCTTAAAGGGTAAACATTAAAGTCATGGAAGCAAATAAAGTGGATTGCCATCAAATCCAAGTGTTTTCTTCCACAAAAACCATTTGATCCAGCAACAGTCAAAAGATGGAGAAAATGTTATTAATCAACAATTGCCACATAATAAAGGCAACTGACAAAAAGGTGGTTTATGAGAGTAGTTTCTCTGTCTAAATGGACCTATTTGAATCAATCAAGAATGATAATCCACCAAAATGACAAAGAATATGCAGATCTAATAACTTGATTACACAAGCCTTAGTTCCATTCTTTTCTTGAGAAAGCCAGTGTCTTTTCAAGGCAAAATGTGTAAGTTATTGAAACTTGTTCAATCTCAAGATAAAAGGAAACCAAAGCATAATTTCTTTTTGATTTGGTAGGCTCAAGTACAGAAATGGTTCCATCAAATCCAAGTGTTTTCTTCCACTACAACCATTTGATCCAGCAACAGTCAAAAGATGGCGAAAATGTTATTAATCAACGATTGCTACATAATAAAGGCAACTGACAAAAAGATGGTTTATGAGAGTATTTTCTCTTTCTAAATTACTTGAATCAATCAAGAATGATAATCCACCAAAATGTGAAGAATATGCAGATCTAATAACTTGAGTAGACAAGCCTTAGTACCATTCTTTTCTTGAGAAAGCCAGGGGCTTTTCGAGCCAAAATGTGCAAGTTATTGAAACTTGCTCAATCTCAAGATAAAAGGACACCAAAGCAAAAAATCTTTTCGATTTGGTAGGCTCAAGCACAGAAATGGTTCCATAATCTAAAAAAAAAAAACTCATATTTTCCTACTTGGAAGCAGCACAGAACTTCTTTGGATCTCAATATCTACTTCTATGGTCATAAAAGCCTTCAAATGAATCAGGAGCAAATTATAGATTCATCATAATATCTTGCCTGCATTTAAATGTTCAATAATAGACGACAAAAGTCAAAAGTGGCTTCATATTAATAGAGCAAAAAACAAAAAATTTGTACTATATTAAAAGTACCTTATTGGCATATATATTACAAGTATCAATCAGAAAAAAAAGCACGAATGAGTTATCTAATCCCTATGAATCTATAAGGTACGAAATCCCTTTCAAGTTCAGCATCTATGTGGAAAAAATCAGATAATATCACAATGATTGCTTTCCATTCCCAGTACAAAAGAAATCTTTTGTAATGAATCAGCGCCATAACAGAGCAATGAGAAGCACATAAATACTATCCAAACCTTGTAAAAGTGATAAGTCCTTCGCTAAGCCCAATTACAGAGAGTTGCAATGGAAGTGGGGAATCAATAGGAAAGAAAAATAGTATCTTGTCAAGCTCTTGCCCTTCATGCTGTCCTCTTCTTAAGTCAAAAACACAGAACTGGAACCCTTCACCGACCGGAACAGGAGATGACAAACCCATCATACCTTTTACTTATACCTAGGAGATAAAAAAAATCCATTACACATATTTTTGACAGATAATTTTTCATTGGTACTCAATGAATGAATACAAAAGTTTATTACAAAAACATGCATTTAATTCAAAAAGGAAGTAATTCAGCACCAGAAAAGGTGAAAGTCTTGTCAATAGACATAAGATGCATATAATTTTCCATACCAACAACTAAACAGGATCAGAACACATTTTTACATTATAAGACATGTTAATGTACCCTGTTGTATGATGAAAAGCCATTTATTATCAAATCAACCTCACAGGTGTAATCCTCTAAAAGATAAAAGAACAAGGCTAAATTAATCACAAAAAAATTAGGTACCAAACCTTCACAGCCAAAAAATGGCATTTATCTAGTTGTTCAAATGTGCAAATTAACATAGAATGTTGGTTTCACTCAGCATCAAATTTAAGTTTGCAGTTCTACACAAGGATACGAATTGCTCATAGTTAAGCAAAAACACATCGCCTGAATGCAGAAGGATCAAATTACAAACGGATCCACTTCATAACAAGACTCTCCTACGGCATGAACATGCTAGCAGTTACCCAAAAAGATGAGAACCAAAATCTTCAGCCTTCATTCAAACAGCTAAAATTCACTTATATCAGTCTGATAAGAAGCTATATACATCACCAACATAGTTAGCATGTCTACGACTTATACACAATTGTTTCAGAAAATCTCTAAGTTTTTGAAATCTGTTAAGAACTCCGAGTTTTTCGAAAGATCTTCAAAAAGTCATGTTTTTTTAATAGAACCAATATAAATCGGTATTTCATATTTCTTCAAAAAACTTTTCCAAAAAAAACTTCTTCCCTATAATTTTATTGAAACTTCTATTTGTCTTCATTGATTTAAAATATTTGAATTTTGGTTTAGAGATAAGCACATTAAAAAGTGGGCATAAATTACGAATCTTGATGTAAGGAATAATTCAATCAAAAATATTCCTAAAAAAAATGTATTATGAAAACAGGAGCAATTTACCAAAAAAATAATCTATCAATCGTATATCTGAACATAATAGGTAGAGTAAGAGGAAAAGTAACCCAATGAAAAAACTTAACTTTCTCTAAATTCAAGGCATCATTATAAAGAACAATAGATATCAACGATAACTAAAGCTTTAGGCAGCTAGGAACTCAAGGTGAAATTCAAATATTTAAATTTGCTTGAGCATTTTGTTGCTTTCCACCTACATATGGAAATTTGACTGATTTCACCTTTTCAAATTGTTTTGTTATTTCATTGGTGTATATAACACAACATTTTATATGAGCCAATGTTTTAAATTTTTGCGTGTTTTGTGTTTTAGTTAATTGCAATCCTATACCAAGGATCATTTATGTTTTTTCCTTCTAACAATGATTCTCTACCTTGGGTTACACTTCTTGTTATTTGCAAATGTAGTTCTTGTGCTTAGTATTGTTATTTCACTGTATGCTCCCAATAAATATATAATATCTTTTGTGTCCTAACAACAAAGTAAGCATTTGTTGTTGTATATATTGAGAATTTAGACAAACATTTGTCAAGTATTACCTTAATGATACCAAGTAAAGACATTAAATTATAGTTCAATGACTTTAATGTATCCAAACAATATCAGCAGATCATAATATTATCTTGTGTCATTTTTACACATCTCATTTTTTCACTCCATTTTTTTGAGTCAAATCCAAAAGATTCATGATTCTTTAACTTACCAAATTTCTAGCAATCCGTATTTTTGACATGATTTTATTCCACCGACTTCTTGGAACAAAACCAATTTACTACCGGATGTTTTAGTTAGCCGATATATTGTTATTTCCTGACTTGCTAACTATGGTCACCAATAATAGTTTATCCACATAATGTTAAAACAAACAAAAAAAAAGGTTAGAAAAACCTAGAATGGAAACCTTCCAATGCATCAAAATGTGCAATAAAAATATCTGAAGAATGAACTCAAAGAAGGCCATCTAAACATCGAATATCCTGTCTAAGATCCCCAAGCAGTAACCCAAATCCAGCCAGACACTCCATTTTCTTTCTTGCATAAGAATTTGCTACATTAAAACAAAGAAAATATAAGGTATAATATAAAAGAAAACACTAAATCAAGTTGGGAAGAAATACCATCTCATCCATTTTCTCTAACCACCAAGTTGACTAAAGTGTTTGCAAAGCCCCCCAAAAGAGAGACGCCAAACTAATATGGAAAAAATCGCCTATCACTCTTTTATCATCAATCACTGTTGGACAACAATCATATCCAATTCTATGCATATGAATTTTGAATCATGCACCATTTATCCATGCTGATTCCTACAAAGATATGATCTCTCGTGTTCTTCCAAAAGGTTCGTATTCCGGCGCCATTATCATCAATCTCTCCTTTTTTTGGAAAAACATATCATCTAATCTCTCCTTCAACTACAAAGAAATCAATAAAATGGTTCAGAAAGGGTACTTCTTGATCTCCACATCAAGGTCCCTTCTCAAAAATGGCTAAACGAATGCACCTTCAGCTTCCCAAAAATGTAATTTAATGTTTTCATATGACCAGAATGGCAGCTACAGAGGACAACTGCACTCCCCACGTTCATCCCACCTAGACTTACGCTTACTTCAAATGCCACACATATCTCATTCTCAAAACAATCACTGGGAACACCTATGGAGTGTGAGACCAAGAATGAGAAAGTACACTTTTCAGTAGTGAATCAGCTATGGTTCCCATGTGAACGTCAATTTTGGGAGCAGAATGCCACCCAAGTGCACAATTCCTCCAACCAAGCCTTCAAAACATCCACAAACTCCAAATATCTTTCCAAGCCACCAATCATGTACCAAACATTCCTCACCTTCCATGCAATTCTTCCAGAACCTTCTCATATACATCATCCAAAACCTTATCCTTACATAATAAATGACTCATTACCTCAAGGATTCAAATCCCTGACCCTTACTGCTTCCAGGCCAAACAAAATCCCAAATATTGAGAAACTTAAGGGAAAAACATAACTCATGCAGAGTAATACGAATCATTCCCATAAAAGTATATTCATCCTCAAAATATTTCTCAAGCAAATGAACATCCAAATGAAATAAATTGGAATCCTGATGATTATTTCAACGTGTGGTTTGGTAGGGTGAATTAAAAAGCTAATCAACACACTCAAGCCACTTAACTTCTTATTGTGCTCATGACATGGGTCACGTTTCTGTTGATTTCTCCCCTTTAAGCAATGTATTGGGCTACTTTCAATAAAAAACACATGCATCCATTTCCCATCTGGAATCCAAACAAAAAGTTGTGCATATAAAACTTATAGGACACCTTTGTCATGCACATAGCAACGAAGACACTGAGATATATATGTTACACACATTGCATTAATCCACAGAAAGAAACAATGAAACAAATGAAGACAGATCAAATAAAAAAACTAAGCAGGGCTCTAAAATTTGATTGGATAGTGCAACTTTAGTTGTGAGTAAATTTTGGTCAATGAAGAGTATTTCAGCCTTCTTTAGATGGGAGCAGAAAATAGTCGATTATCAAACTCAGACTTACTGACTTCCTGGCTGAGGATATTTTTGGTACTAAACTAAGAACACAAAACAGCTCATCCCCAATAATTATGTAGTAGAAAGTATAAATTTTATGCAGCATAAGAGTAAAATATTCCATGATATAATACTTCAACTTATTCATATTCATGTGCCCATGCATAATCACATTCACTTATACATTTAACGAATCCTTTTGAAAATGAAATAAAATCATAACATGTTAGCATCACTATTATAAATGTAAATGACTCTTATCATTCTAGAAAAGGCCCTGCAATAAGGAGAGTTCAAATACCATGCTTAAACTAAAGTACAATTCACCATAAATGACCCATATCCCGGATATAAGCCATTGGTAACTCGCAAAGTTGTTATTATGGATCAATTACGATAACACTATTGAAGCATACTCATAAAAGCATATGTAATAAACTGCATCATCATTTATGGGACTTGAGAAAAACATTCCCATTTTCCATTTATGTAACAGTAGCTCATCAAAAGAGCCAAGTAAATATAACCAGGACAGACAGAGAGCAAGTATAAGCAGGACAGACAGAGATATGCAGCAAACAAGTACCAGCATTAAACAGTTAACAACATAAAACAAAAAGACAAAAAAAACAAGTACCAGCATTGACACAAGTATACCTCTAGGTGAATCAAGTAACATTCCACAATCCCTTTGAGCCTTCCACTTTTAACTTTATTAGAAGTATATGCCTTGATAGAAAAGAAGATCCATAGAAATGGATGCATCAAAATCTGTAATATGACATCGGTCAATTGCCTGATTATCGAATCCGGAACGCCCGAAGCACCTCAGCGGAACTAGTCAAATGAGATGCCCTCTTAACTGGGCAAACATGTTTTTTCATTCAGGACTCAAAATTCAAGCAGTAACCTGTGAAAATTGCAATCAAGTAATCAACAAGATCACCACATCTACTTCTTTAACATATAATTCTCCATGTCTCAAGACTTTCTTTGATCACAAAATTCTATAAATAATTTTCCCAAGAAAAAAACGAATTTGAGAGGCAACTATTCATTGGGTTTGACCATATTTTGCGATGCATTTACTAACAGATCAAATGCTAGCCAGACCTTTTCAGGGAATTCAGCATCTAAGCCACACGTTAACCAAAAATTAGCTTTTGAAACAAGGCACAAGGCCTGCAACAATGCTGATTGCTTGTGAAACCATTGAGAGATTAAACAATTGTTTGATGAAAAATTAAGATTAAATAATTAACACCTTTAAATGCCAGAACCAGAAAATGGAACAAAAACAAACTATGGCACCCTAGGCATTGCACTTTCGTAAACTCCAAGCTCAAATCTCAGTGAATTGCCAAATTGTTTGAGCAAGTAAACCACCCATAGCAAGTGTATAAACATATAAATTCACATTTCATAAACTACTACTACTCATAGGAAATACTAGAAACAAAACAACTTAGTAACTTACAATCACAGATAGTAATTATGGGACTCTAAAAGATCATTCGTTGTATTTGAGAATCGACTCGAAATGTCTAATTTCCAAACAAAAATGCCCTAAAATCATCCGCATTGCACATATTCAATTACCCATTTTTATACAGCAAACAATCGATTACAAACTCCAGATATGACACTAAGAAATCAATTGAGCTCACTCTTACACGAATTAAAACAGTGACGCAGGACCAAAAAAAAAGCAAACACAAAATGGATGAAAATGAGAATAAATTCACCTGAAATTATTAGAAACTGGTCAATACCATGAAACCCTTGCTTTCTCTCTGCTGAAATGTAATGGCGCCACACCCTTTTGCAATTGTTTTAAGGTCTTTTGTTAGGTGGAGAGAGAAGACCCCTCGTACCAAACAGCCGCGCCCATGGGTCAAAAATGTTTACCCTCAAAGATAAGCAAATATATCAATATACTCCTATAGGCGAAAGAAGGTAATGAAAAGCTTCATCCTTTTGTGAGTACACGACGAATTAGAGGGATCGCATACTATGACGCGATGAGTTATCACCGTTAAACTAATGACTCGGACGGTGATGATGAATGGTGATATGTGAAGTCCGATAGAAACCACCCTTGAACAATCGTCGTTCAATTCAACAATGTAAGGGTGATGAAACCGAGCATGTCTTCAAGTGGTTAATCATGGGAAAAGTGTTCCTATTAGATCTAATATTCTAAGTTCTAACTAAAACCAAAATTTTGGCCGTACCTATTGTTATCGAAGGTTCTCTTCCAGCCAAGTACCTAGGTATCTGTATTGGGATTGTTACAAATAGGCCAATTATCTTTGGGTGTGGTTTCTATAAGGTTGCAACCTTAAACAATCTAATTAAGGTGTACCTCCAAATATTATCATAACATGTAATTTTAGTGGAAAAATTTTTTAGGATTATCTGAAAAATTATTTTGATATCTAATTATAAAATTTTAAACTCGAAAAATGGTTAAAATCAGGTAGATCTATGAACATATAAAAATCTTGAAAATGGATGGCCTAGAAAATGTGTTACAAGATGCACTATTTCTGAGACTCATAATCTTTTTTGTTTTTATATTCATGCATCTTCATGTCGAGATAATCAATTATATGGTTTTTCAACATTAAAACAACATTTTTCCGATGATTTTTTAGGTGCATCTTTATTTCTACATTTTAATGTTGCAACCTTATGTATACACTTTCTCCATTATCTTTGTACATGGAAGTCACAATCATTCCGACTCATTAGATATCAAATTGGATGGCTTGGGATGAGTCTTAAAGTCTGATGGTTTATTTTCTTGAATCTTCGTGCCTATTCAATAACATTCTTACAACCACCCATTTTGAAATTTAAGGGATACTAATGATTGTGACTTCTATGTACAAAAGATAAAGGGTTTTGTTAGGCTACACTATTTGGTGGTGCAGAACCTTAAAGTAGTGAACATTTTTTAGCACAAAAATACACTTGAATTGTAATACAAAATTTTTCAAGTAGGGCCATTTTTTGTCATTTAGAAAGGTAGAATGGACATATTTATAAGAAAATAATGGCATTCTATTAGTAGTTAAACACAATTAATACATCTTGTAGGTGATGTCATTGTCCACTATTGTTAATAAATATTTTTGCTTATATTAAGAATTTTTAGTTTACCCTTAATAAATTACTTAAAATACCTCTAAACAAAAAGTTATTTTACTATAGGATTATCTAAATGTCTAAAAATGTTTAGCAGTTTAAGAGTCTACACGTATAGCCTAACATAACCCTTGTTAATAAATGTTTTTGTTTAAATTAAGATTTTATAGTTTACCCGTGACTAATTACTTAAAATACCTCTAAACAAAAAGTTACTTTACTATAATATAAAGTTATCTAAATGTCTAAAACTGTTGAGCACTTTAAGAGTCTCAACAAAACCCAAAGATAAATGGTCCTTTCTAGACCCTCCCTTTTGTAATGTTATACAGATAATTACATAAGTGTTGTATCTAGTACATGTCAGTAGGTTTTTCATACTCCTAGCCAAAAAGTTTGTACGATTACGACACTTATGTGCAAGTAAAATTATATGTTACTCAAAAAGTTCAAATATAAAAATAAATTTATAATAAAATATATATAAATTACAATTATATCATTTAAAAAAACTATAATGAAGTCTACATATTTTTTTAGTTTCAAAATAATGCCTCTGTTGCTTCGTACTGATCATGGAATTTTGCATTTTCTATTTGAGGGCCCTTCCACACCCATGTATGTAGGACCTCAAATGATCATCATTAAATTTGGTATAGATCTCTAGAAAAGTTATCACATGGGTGTGAGACTTGACTTTTTTAGAGATCTATACCAAATTTAATGGTGATCCTTTGAGGTCCTACACACATGGGTGTGGGTCTCACATGATCATTACTCAAGTATAAAGCGTGTACTTTAGATTTAAAATTTTAGATATTGTGGATGCAAAATCCATCATTGCCATTTTTCATAAATGAGGTTCCGGTGAGGTCAAAACACTCCGAAATTGACAAGGTGTTCCCCAAAACTCTAGTGTGAAAACCAGATCCAGTGATGAAATATTGGCAAGCAAATTTATTTCCACCCTAGTGTGGAATTTGAAGCTACACAAGTGATTCAAATCTTGAGTTGAAATAGATGATCTAAAAAAATTTGTTGCGAGATAGACCATTTTATTTTATTTTATTATCCATGTCCATGATCATGGATTTTCAACCTGGGAATATTATTTCCCTACGAGATTTGAGGTGCAACTACACAAAGCCACGACTTTGTGGATTACTTTTCCCTTTCTATATAATATTAGATAATGATGTTTAGAGGGATTTAAACTGACAATATTAATATAAAATGCTTGTTAAGCAAGTACTAAATTTTTATACGTGAATAGAAATTTCAAATATAATGATAAATAATCATGTTTGTGTGTGGTTTCTATAAAGTCGCAACCTTAAACAATCCAATTAAGGCGCACCTCCAATTTTTATTGTAACATGTATTTTTGGTATAAAAAATTCTTAGGATTATATGAAAATCTTTTTTTATATCTAATTATAAAATTTTAAACTCCAAAAATAGTTAAAATCAAGTACATCTATAAACATATGAAAATCTAGAAAATAGATGTTCTAGATAACGTGTTACAAGATACACTATTTCTAAGACTAAAAATCTTTTTTTCCGTTTCATATTCATACATCTCGATGTCAAGATGATCAATTAGAGGTTTTTAAAACATTAAAACAACCTTTTCCGATGGATTTTTTATGTGTATTTTTATTTCTACATTTTAAGGTTGCAACTAATATAAACTTTTTCCATCATTTTTAAAAGGATTTAAACCGACAATATTAATATAAAATGCTTGTTAAGCAGGTATTAAATACTTATATTTGAATAGAAAATTCACTTGGAAGGAAACAACTGAACTAATACTTTTACAATATTATCCAAACTTCTTATTATGTGCTTTAAGGGATTTAAACCAACAACATCAATACAAAGGGATAGTCAAGTGATGCAAATAAAATCTGTAGTTTTATTTATTCTTTAATTAGAAATAAAAAGAGAGTTAGGATATGGATAAAGTTAAGTTGGAGGAGGGAAATTTTGGTGGATGACTTTATGTTCAGTGGAAGGAGGTGGGTGAGTTGTTAAGAGGATTTAGGGGAATAGATAGGAACTAATCTTGAAAAGGTAATCTTGGTAGGAGATTTACTTAGAGATTTATGGAATAAAGACAAGGGATTTAGCTATTGGGAAGATCAACCATGATAAATTTGAGAAATATAATTGGTAGGTACGAGAGATAAAATAGAGATGATAAAAATTGAGAAATATGGATGGTAGGTACGAGAGAGAAAATAGAGAGGCAGACGTTCACAGGCGGGATGTTTTTAAAGGGACAGGCTTTTACGTATTTTTAGAACTTCTATCATATAAAAAAATAAAAAAATGACAATATGAAAGGTAGACGTTCACAGGCGGGACGACCACCACACACTCGACTTGTGCGCCACTGCTAACCACGAAGGGCTTAAAACTTCTATCATATAAAAAAAAATGACAATATGAAAAGGTAGATTTTCGTCGGTAGGATTCGGACACTACGCACTCTGAGACTTTTGCACTACTGCTAAACACGAAAACCTTCAATGCATGTGTTACATTTGATGTATTGTAAATAAAGTTCACTACCATGTAAAACCTTCAATGCATGTGTTACATTTGATGTATTGTAAATAAAGTGCACTACCATGTAAAACCTTCAATGCATATATTACATTTGATGTATTGTAAATAAAGTTCACTACTATGTTGTATGGTCTACTTAGTCAAAACTTGCCTCGTCTATCGGGAGAGGCCGAGTTACTCAGCCGATTCCGAGTTTTAGAACGTTAATTTATATTTTGGACATGGAGATCGCATTTGTTCTCGCTCATTAGATATCAAATTGGATTACTTGGAGCGAGTCACGGAGTTCAAGATTATTATTTTTTTGAACTGTGTGTCTATTCGATTACATTCTTACAACGACCCATTTTGAAATTTAAGGGACAAGAATGATTTTGACCTCTACGTACATAAGATAAAGAAAAATTTTTACATAGAGCCGAGGTTCTAAACAATCAAATTAGAGCCCACTTCAAAAAATTCACTATAAGAGGTTATTTTGATGCTCAAATATCTTTAAATTTATCATTTCGACCTCAAGATGCATGGATATGATAGAAAAATAGATTTCAAGTTTTGAAAATAGTGCATCTTCTAACGCATTTTTTTACTGTCAATTTTCAATATTTTTAAGCTTTAATAGATATGCTCGATCTACACTATTTTTTAAGCTTTATAATTAACTATGAAAATATATTTTAAGGCTATCACAAAGACTTCTAGTATTGAAACCACATATCTCAATATTATTGAAAGGTGCACTTTATTTTGATTGTTTAGAGCCTCGACTCTATACAAACAGCACCCAAAGATAAATGGTCTCTTTGCTGACAATTGGTTTTATTTATTCCTACTTTTTTATGCGTGTATGGATGTCTGGAGCAATTTTGTACAATGTGCTCGTTGTACATCAATTTTGTTATTACTAGGAAAATTTAACATTAACATTCAAAAAATAAAAATGAGTTAGCTGTTGAACTAATTTTCCAAATTTGATGTTTGGATCTAACTTGATTTTGTGGCACAATTGTGAAGGCAAAGGCACATTTGAAGATGAAATGGCTTGAGTAATATTGTAGAGACCACATCTTGAATTTGGCTATTTTTTCCCATGTTTTATATTTTATTAATTTTTAAATGCCAAAAAATATCTTAGAAATGCTTAATATACCCTTAGGGACCATCTGACCCCAATACACCATAGTCGATTTGTTTCCATGGTCCATAGTCCCTTGTTCCCAACCTTCTAAAATATCCTAGAGAATCTCTAAGATAGATAAGGGGATCTCAGATTTGAGGTATTCTCGATTTCGCATCATAAACAAATATTCCATGAAGCTCAACGGTTTTCATCAATGTCATTTGGAGTTGTTTATTTACTAGAAGTCACGGCTTACATTACTAGTATATTTCTCCATGTTCAAGCTTTATGTGGCTTCCAAATCAATGTCAAAAAGCCGTTTCGAGAAATAGCTTTCATGAGTTAACATGGAATCTACAACTTCCGAACTATATAAAAGATGGGCTTTGGCAGCTCCCTCTTCCATGAAACAAATGCCCTAGGGAGGGTGGCGTGACCAAAAAATGTCTCTTTTGAAGGACATGTCATCTTGATTTTATGTCCTCTTTTTTGGTCTCATGATTTTCTCTCTCTTCTTGTTTTTTATGCCAAATTGACAATTCTTCTAAATTTTATTTTTCCTCTTCCTTCTCTTGACATAATCAACGTTCCTCGCACAGAGCAATTACTTTATAGATTTTAATTGTGATCCAATGGAGTAGGGCTAGAGGCCCAAATCCCACTGCTTTACCCATAAGATTATAATTAATGATAAAGTTTGAGATCCATTTATCCTTCTATCCAAATTTCAAACTAATATGTTATCCAGACTAAGACTAAACCCGCTTGTCGAACTACCAAATTATTTATTGGTGCATTGGTAAGTTTAGTTAAAAGCAAAAATCAAGTTTGGTACATGGTTTTTTCAAAAATTATTTTTACAATCCAATTTTTCTTATCCATTGGCTCGTGATAATGCCCTTATGAAATTATTTCGGATCATATGTCGATTTTATTGCAAACAGAAAATAGTTCAAGGGGACCTAAACCTTTACGAATGGAAAAGGTATGGCTAGAACTTATTAAAAGAACTTGAAGTGGCACAATTTGTTAGAATTCGTGGGAAAATAGAATAGAGAATGGAGAGAGAATAAGAGAAAACATAATATTTACGAGGTTCAGGCCGAAGCCTTACATTCACAGATCTAAAGCCCAACTGGCTACATCTTCACTATTTTGGATGAATGTTTACATCAATAAGTAATACTACATATAAAGGACAATCACACAATTAGAGGAGATAAATATGGTATGATAACTTGATGACCAAGTAACTTGATCTCTATCTTCTATATACCTAACCTTATCAAGAAATATATATATATATATATATATATACCCATAATGATGTATATCAATATGAGCTAGAGATATCTATATCCCAACACTCCCCCTTCATACTCATCCATAATGATATATATCAATATGAACCCGAGATATCCATATCCCGACACTCTCTTTCAAACTTAAGATGCTTTGACACAAAGTAGTTGGAGTTTGAATAATACTAATTTACCAAAAAAAAAAAAAAGAGTATTGATCAAATCCATGATAAATTTCACAGGTTACCATGATCTTCCAATGAACAATTGTTATTGGGCTCTATACTTTTTTATAGAAACTTTCTCTCTCTAAAATAAAATGATCATCACACAGGGTCTTCTTCTCTAAAGATATTCTCTCTCAAAGGCTTCTTTTCTTTCTAGAGGCTCTATCTCTAAAAGAAAATGATCATCACACAGGATGGAGTAACGAAAAACTCCATCATCAAACGGGATCAAGTAACGAAAAACTTGATCATCAACCAGGACCGAGAAATTCGATCATCTTCATCTCCTCATCTGGAGACAGAACTCTTGATCATCAACCAGGATTGAGAAATTGATCATCTTTATCTTCTCCTTTGGAGACGGAACTCTTGATCATCAACCACAACTTTGAAAGTCTTGATCATCAACCATAACTTCCCTTTGCATAGTTGTTGGACTGATCCAGAATTTGGATTTTCTTGTCCACGTAGTTGTTACATTAAAGATGCTGACTTCATCTCTACTCATCTCATATCCATACTCTCTCCAATTAGAGATGTTGACTTCATCTCTACTCATCTCATCTTCATACTCTCCCCCTCAAGTTGGGTGTAAATGCGAAGAAACACCCAACTTGTAAAATACAATTTTTTTTTTCTTTTGAGTACAATCATATAAAAAAAAAAATGAAAATGAAATTGGGCTTCTAGACAATAGCCCACATCCTAAAAAATACCACCCATTTTTTTGTTTTTTTTTTTCTTCTCTACTTCTTTTTTTTTTTTTCTTTTAACCATAATCTCCCAAATCAATCTCTCTTTCTCTCTAAAAACCACCACAAACAGAAACGGATAAGCTCATGAGTCATGATATAAAGAATGAATCTCTTTCTTCATAGTTTCAATAATTCGATCATCTTAAGTCTCTCTCTCTTCATAGTTTCGATAATTTGATCATCTTAAGTCTCTCTCTTTACATAGTTTCGATCCTCTTATTCAAACTCTCGCATCACACATTAGCAGCGCACTGACTGTTCAGTGCCTCACGACAAAATTGGTGCCTCACGATCTAATAATAGTTTCCTTCTCAAATCCTTTTGCAAGACCTATTTCAAGGGAAATTGTGTCCTTAAAATTGCAAAAACATTTTGCACCATACAAGAGAAAACTCACAATTCAAGAGAAATCATGTGCATCTGTTTGCAAAACCTCAATGGGCCAAAAACAATACTCACAATAAAAGCAAAAACTCATGGAACATGCACCGTGGCCTTGCATCGTGACCATGATGCAACATGATTTGTTACCTGTTGTACTTTAAGTTTCGAAAGGGTCTCTAAAAAAAATGAACATAACGATGGCCGCTGAACCCTTAGCTTCAACTCGTTGACCTTAAAAAAATGAACGTAACGATGGCCACAGAACCCCCATTAGCTTCAACTTGTTGACGAATCCACATGACATGGATTATGATCTAGAGAGATGAATCAACCCCCATTGAGCAATGAATCGCTACTGATAGATCGACCTGGCTCTGATACCATGTTAGAATTTGTGGGAGCATAGAATGGAAAATGGAGAGAGAAGAAGAGAAAGAAGAGAAAACACAACATTTACATGGTTCAGGTTGAAGCCTTACGTCCACGGATCCAAAGCCCAACTGGCTACATCTTCACTATTTTGGATGAATATTTACATCAATGACTAGTAACTCTATATATAGAGGACGATCACACAATTATAAGAGATAAATATGATATGATAACTTGATGACCAAGTAACTTGGTCTTTATCTTCTAGATAACTAACCTTAACAATATATATATATATATATATATATATATATATATATATATATATAATGATATATATCAATATGAACCCGAGATATCTAATATCCCAACACAATTGTCAATAGGTGGTTTGATACCAAGTTCACAAAAAGCTCTTAACTATCAAAAATTGATTATTACAGTGGAAAAAAGAGACAAATTTCACAGTTACAAACAAAGTGGACGAGGCTATGATTCTCCTTGATGCAATTGAATTGGCAATTCAAAATAGAGGCCACACTACTGATGAGGAAGAGGAAGAAAGATGTGGGTTTTGTTTGATATGAATACAAATCTTGAACTTGATGAGATATATTGGAAATAGCACCTAGCGTAAAATGGCTTAAGGAATGGGATGCTAATACAAAATTATTTAATACAATAGCAAACTCTAGGAAAAGACAAATGATATTTCAACTATTTTTTTAAGGAGTGAAAGAAAGTGATAAAAGAATGATGAGAAATAGAGTTTGTTAAGCATTTCCAAAAAATTTTCATGGGTAAACTATCATTTCGGGTCAACTACCATGGGGTGCCATTTAAAAAGTTGTTCATTGATATGACTATAATCTAGGGAGGATGGTGACAAAGGAGGAATTAAAATATGTTGTTTTCACTCCACCAGTTGATAAGGCCTCAGGCCTGGATGGGTTTCTCCTTTTTTTTCTTTCTAAAGTGTTGGGATACTATTAAATTGGATCTCTTACTGATGGTGAAAGAGTTTTTTGTTGGGGGGTTCTTCATAAAGGCACTAATGCAACTTTCATTGTTTTGATATCAAAAAACATATCTTAGGAATATGGGTTGTTACGCCAATTAGTCTCTTGATTAGTTTGCATAAAATTATTGCTAAGATTGTGGCTGAGAGGTTGAAGAAGGTGTTAAAGTATGTCATCTCGAAACCCCCAAACAACTTCTATCAAATATCGATTTATAACTTATGGTATTTTGATTGTGCAAAAATGCATCCACTCAAGAAAATTAAGTAAGAAGCCAATGATTGTATTCAAGTTGAATATAGAGAAAGCCAATGATCGAATCGAATGAGATGCATTGCTAGAAATTATGATGTGTATGGGATTTGGGGAGAAGTGAAGACCTTGGATCTTTGAATGTTGGATTTACAATTTTGCATTTGCAATATGCGTATTACACTTTACTCGTTTGTGATACAAATGTTGAGCAATTGAGCAAGTGGAAAGCATAAGTACAATGCTTCGATGCTGTAAGATGGCATTGGGTTCATGGGTTAACTTTAGCAAAACTTCATTGATGGGAGTAGCCTGCTCTCAAGAAGTAGTGGATGCTTTGGTTGCACACATGAAATGCAAGGTTGAGTTGTTTCCTATTAAATATTTGGGGGTGCTCATTTATGACTCGAAGATGCCAAAATCAGTTTGGGATCGAATTATACAAAAGAGCATCTATCTTTGGGAGGAAGAGTCACTTTTATTCCAGCATCTTTGTCCAATTTGCCAATTTATCAATTCTATTGGTGATACTTGGCTCAATTTGAAGGCTTTTAGAACAATTGATGAGGAATTTTTTATGGCGGTTATATAGCAAAGGCCAAAAATATCATTTAGTAAATCGGGATAGGGTGTGTATTCTTAAGAATGTTGGTGGGTGTGGAATTAGAATATTAAAGTTGGCCAATCGAGCTCCTCTAGCCAAGTGATGGTGGCAGTTTACCTGTAGTAAAGTCGAACTAGGGAGGTGTTGGTGGCAAAATATGGTGTAAATCATACAACCCAGTGGATATTCTAGGGGTAGAAGGATTGGGGATCAGTCTCTTATGTGGAAAGGCATTGTGGGAACTAGAACTTTACCGCAAAATTGTTTGAGATAGGTGATGGGCAAAGGTGATATGATTTCATTTTAGATAAGTGATAATGCACTAAAATTTCAGTTTACAGAGATATTGCATTGTCTACACAGCTAGGGGCTAAAGTGATGGAGGTAGGTGATGTTATTGGTGAAAGAATAGACTGAAACATTTAGCTTTCTCATAACAAGGTGTTGAATAGAGTGATATCAAGGTACTTTGAATTGCTCAACAATCTTCAGAAGTGCTGATTATCGCAAATGATGGATGAAGAATTGGTGTGGGAGGGCCGAGAATGATGGAGTATTCAATGTCAAGTCTACCGATGGGTAATCTGATGAAGAGAGGTAGAACTTGTTAACGTGTGCAACCCTAGTTTCGTATTTTTGTGGGAAGTCACATGATCATCTATAGGTGGTTATTTCCTTATGGTGTGAGATATATATTGAAGCCATATCTTAGGGATGACGAAGATTCCTTTTCACTGAGGAGTTGTATGTGATTAGTCTATTCCTTTGTAGACTTCCTATTTTGTGGGAAACAAGATCCTAGTAGCACTAGGAATTTTATGAGAATTAGGAATTGGGATAGATGCTTCATGTGAATAGCCATCGGGTTTTTTCTGTGTAAAGAGTGTCTTTGTAAAGAGAGAAAACATAAGGAAAATAAAATATGCATTAGTTCTTTTGGTGGGTATTCTAGATAGAAAAAAACCTTGTTGTAGGGCTTGAGAGAGAGAGAGTTTATAATCTCTTGTATTCTCCATGCCTGCATGGTGCCTTTTTGATTGGTAGAAATGAACGTTGCTACCTCGTGGACATAGGCAATTTGCCGACCTACGTAAATATTTGTCTCTCTTCTTTATTTTTCTGCACTATTTTTATTTTTGCCAAACTTTTGATTTATTCTCTAGAGAACTATGGCCAATAGTTGCATTTTTTGTAAGGCAAATGAAGAGTGTGGAGATTATCTTTTCCTACATTGTCCATTCTCTTATAATATATGGTATTGGGTATTTCAAATGTTGGGGTTGGCTATGGTAATCCCAAGTAGTCATATTGATTTTTTGGAACAATTGAATTGTGGAAGTTTATCAAAAGTGGGAAAAATAATATGGCAAATATCTAAACCAATGTCTTATGGAAAATATGGAAGGAGAGGAATCAAATATTTTTTTAAGGAAAAGCTTTGGGAGAGAATGTGGTGAAAAGAAAGACTCTACATGATAGTTGGAGTTGGTTTTCTATCACAAAAGAGGGCTTTAGGGTGTTCGAAGTCGATGTTACTTTTAACCTTGCTAATTTGATTAAACAAAAAGTTATCAAAATTTGTCACAAGGGTTGATGGGAGCCTCCTATGAATGGTAGTTTGAAATTAAACTTTGATGGAAGCTCTTATGGGATTCCATGCCAAGCTGGTTTTGGAGGGGTTATAAGGGATTCAAATAATGCACTAATTTTATGTAATGCTGATCCCTATGGGGTGACAACTGCAAATCATGTTAGAGTTTGAAGCTTTGCTACAAGGTATTCACGATTTTCAGCAGAGATTTAGATCCATTCCTTGTTGCGTTGAAGGTCATTCTCTAGATATCTTGATGTAATAAGGAGAACACCCTGGAGCGTTGAACCGAATGGATAGAGGTTACGAGATTTGAGGTCAGCTATAAGTGTATTTCACACATGTTTGTAGAGAAGCTAATTACATGGCAGATAATTTGGCAAAAAGGAGGGTGCAACTGAATGATATGGTGGCATCTGAATTTTTATGTGTATGAGGGTAACTAATGTTTGTAATTGTTTTCTTTGTTAATGAAATAGAAGTATCCTTGTCAGAATTTTTTTTTTTTTTTTTTCTTTATTTGTTAGAATATATATACTATGAGATCATTTACCTACGTTATGAAGATGTTATAATTACTCTTAGCTATTAGATGTGAAATTGGATGACTTGGGATGTATATGAAGAATTTTTTATTTTGGAACGCGAGATACTATTACAACTATTCAATTTAAAATATGAGTAACAAAATTGATTGGGACCTCATTGTACCAACAATAAATGGCCACTTTATATATTTTTATTTTTAATATGTTTTATATTTGGGTGTGGTTTGTATAGAGCAGAGGCTCTAAACAATCAAAGTAAAGCCCACCGTCAAGTAGTGTCGAGAAATGTGATTTCAATACTAGAAATCTTTGTGACAGCCCTAAAGTATATTTTCATCTTTAATTATAAAATTTTAAGCCTAAAAAGTAGTGTCGATCGAGCAGATCTATGAAAACTTGAAATCAGTCAAAAAATACGTTACAAGATGCACTATTTCCAAAACTTGAAATCTATTTTTTTCTCATGACCATGCATCTTGATGTCGAGATTATCAGTTTGAGGATATTTGGGCATCAAAACAACATTTTCTAATGAAATTTTTGAGGTGGGCTCTAATTTAATTGTTTAGAGTCGCGGCTGTATATAAACTTTTTGTTTTATATGTTAATAAACTTTTTTTATTCTTTAAAGTACTATTTGCCTATACAAGCTCCTCATCAGCGATTTGCTTTTACCTTCCGTGGCCATTACCTTAAAGTGGAGAGTATTTCCGTCAACATTTAAATTTAATTACAGTTGGTTTAGTCAGTACTCCATACCAGTGTTTGTAAAACCAGCCGGTCGAATCGGTAACCGCACGATTAGGTCGAAACTGGCCACTTTGGGCGGTTTTGGTGATCAACCGATATTTTAAACTTTACATACAATACTACTTTAAATTAATATTAGATATATTAAAATGTTTTATTAGTTAGCTATGACGGTTAAGTTGCATGTGAATTATGGTTTGAATCCTAGCATTTTTGCGTTTTTTCTTTTAAGAATTTGAATTCATTTCATCGTTGGTTCGAATCCTTAAGAATTCGAAATCTTTTAAGAATTTGAATTCATTTTGTCGTTGGTTCGAATCCTTAAGAATTTGAATTCAAATTCATTGTCATTGGTTCGAATCATTAAGAATTCGAATTCATTTCGTCGTTGGTTCAAATCCCAACTTTTTTGCGTGTTTTCTTTTAAGAATTTGAATTCCTTTTGTCGTTGGTTCGAATCCCAACGTTTTTGCGTTTTTTCTGTTAAGAATTCGAATTCATCGAATTCATTTTTCTTTTAAGAATTGAATTCCTTTTGTCGTTGGTTTGAATCCTAACGTTTTTGCGTTTTTTCTGTTAAGAATTCGAATTCATCGAATTCATTTTTCTTTTAAGAATTGGAATTCATTTCGTCGTTGGTTCGAATCCTTAAGAATTCGAATTCATTTCGTTGTTGGTTCGAATCTCAACGTTTTTGCATTTTTTCTTTTAAGAATTCGAATTTATTTCGTTGTTGGTTCGAATCCTAGCGTTTTTGCGTTTTTTCTTTTAAGAAGAATTTTTTATTTTAAGAATTCAAATTCATTTCATCGTTGGTTCGAATCCCAGTGTTTTTGGAATAAAACTTGAAACAAATTCTTTATTATTAGACCCACTAACCAATCCACCATTTACTACTTAGTTGACAAAAAAAAGGGCCTATATTATATATAACTTAATTTTTTTTTTCATTTTGTTTGTAAAAAAAAAGTTGGTCAAGTCAATTTTTTAACACTATTTTAATATTCTTTACATTATGGTAAAGAATAAATTTTTTTTGGGTCAATAATACTTTTATATTTTTCCATCTTTTTAATTTTTTTTAAAAATACTCTTAAGCACAAATCGATTCGTTAAAATCTATTTTTTATTTTTAGTTCGTTAAAATCGATTTGGAACAGATTTTTTTTTAAAATATTTTTTATCGTAGGGACTTGCCTAGCCCGGCAATTGATCACGTTTTCGATGGTGTAGGTCGCATCGCTTCGTTAGCCCTCGGGTAAACTAACTTGTCTTTTGCCATCTCTATCTCCTACGCCACATCAACTCTTGCATGAAAGAGTGGTTTAATCGCCCGGTCTACCGGTTAGGCTGGTTAAATTGCTTGCGGGCTAACGTGTTCCGGTTCGACGGTTTGATTTTGTGAACCCTAATTTTTAAGGCCTCTGATGTCTTGAAATGAAAAAAGAAAAATGGCGGTCTTTCGTGACATGAAAACGAGGACACTCAGAATAGAGAGTGAGAGAGAAACCTTTGAAATTCCAGGGACATGGCAGAAAGATGGAAGAGCGCAACCCTAATTGCCTCGGGGGCTCTGCTCGGCTGTTCTGCAAGCCTTGCCCTTTACAAGCTTCTTTCAAGGTACTATTTGCAAGCTCCAGAGTTTAGAATTTCAGTATTCTTTGAGAGATTAAACTGTTACACTTCAAAAGCCTCAGATGTTTTGCAATCGAGACATTGTTTACCGATTAAATTGGGAAAATTATCGTGATTATGATTCTTTTGGCAGATCATGACCATAAATCAAACTAATAGATATAATTGGAGCAACCTTTTGTTTTGATGAAAATATTATAGCATGTAAAAGCAATGTATGGTGAATCTCAAGGATGATAAAGTAACACGTCCAGATATCTAGAACTGAAAATAGAAATACGTGATTCAAAATTGAAATGTTCACGTCAAGTCATGATTTTTAGAGCAGTCCATTTCTCTTATCTTATGTCATGACGGTGATAAAATATTCATTTTGATTATCCATTTGAAAAGATGTAACTTTTTAGTTTCGCAATGAAAATGCTTTACTTACATAATGATTAATATTTCAATTTCTAAAGACGATTATTTCTGTATCCTATCCTCATGTATTGCAGAAGGGCAGGATTCCACGGATTTCGTAACACAAAAGTATATTTGTCTGGTTCGCCTGACAATAATGATGCAAATAGTAAGTCCTCCTTTTTCTGGTTTAGCCAAGACCAGTTCTACTTTCTTTGCTATAGAAGCTTGTCCTTATGCTTATGCCATAAGGCTTGGCTCTCCTGTACCTTTTCTTTTCTCCTGTACCTTTTATTTTTGAGATGGTATCTTGTTTCATTTCACATGAAATTAGCAGCTGAAATGTATTCCTTATTTTATAGCAAACCTTTTTAGATAGTTTGTGAGGCACAGGATTGTTTATGATTTTTTCATATTAAATTGCCATATGAGGCACAGGATTGTTTATGATTTTTTCATATTAAATTACCAGCTGAAAGGTTTATCAAAAAAATTACCAGCTGAAAAGGTACTAATCTATTCCAAGTAATTCCTTTTTTATTCTTAGATAAGTTGTGAAGCATAGATTTTCTTGTTTTTGATCTCGGCCATGTTCGATTCTTGGAATCTCTCAAGTTTCTAAATAGTTAACAATAATGAAGCCTGAAGATAATTTTATATAATTGGGCTGCTCTCATTAAAATGTTAGCACTGAGCTTGACTTTTTTATCCTTCAATATTCACATGTGGATGTCTGGGACATGTTATAAACACTGGACTGGCATAGCAAGATGATGTTTAAAATGTATGAAGTGGCATCACTGCAGCTGTCTAAGCAGGATGCGGCCTGTGGTAGAAACTTGAAAAGTACCTCTTATCCCCAAAATATTTTTATATATGTCTCTTCCTAAGGATATTTATCGTACATATTGTCAACTTTGTGCATAAATGGTAATTGTTTGTGCATGTGAGGTTGCAAGAATGTATATATGATTATTTGAGTGAATATACAATTATACATAGTAAGAGTATGCCATTTATGGCTGTAGTGCCGAAGAAATAAACCATTAAGAAACAACTCAGAATAATCATCCATGTATCATGATACAACATTTGAATCCAAAAGATCAAGTTACTATTGCCAAATTCTAGTAGCTGTATCATCTATGCCAATTTGTATATAGAAAAATTCAAATCCGTAAAAATGTTTGAAATTTGGGACTTGGAGGGATTCTTTGCCCAAAGTCTAGGATTAGCGCACAACGGGGCAGGAGTTTTGGAATTTTGCCCTCAGAAATTTTTCCTAAGCCACTGAGGCTTGAGGCTATATGTGTCCACCCCTCTTACCGGAGGTACCACTAAGGCGTTGTCTCGAGCAGTGTTTTACACCATTCATGGGAACAACCTTTGCAGAAGCATCTTGACTTAAGAATTGCAAGAATATGTTTCTTTGTAGACTCAGGCGTTCCAATGCAAGGGCTGCATGGCTGTATTTTTGCTGGATCCTTATGGTTTGTTTGTGGAAGTCATGGACTTGAACTTTCTTTTGCATTGAGGGATAAGAAAGATTGGCTAGTATTTTGTACTTGTACTTCTGTTGCTGGGATATATGCAAAAGGATTAGTTCCTAGCTTCCTCTATGAATTTTTATGGAAATATCAACTGCTAGAAGCCTAAATTAGCTTGTGAAATATTCATTTCTTTTGACATGGGCACACTTCAAAATCAACTGTATCAGGGGCTCCTAATTGCTTGGTTTTGCTGAACTATTCTTCAATCAGGTCCCTATTCTCATTCCTTTATTGGTCTCTCTTACCTTCAGAAGCTTGTTTGATGCTTAAAAATGTTACTTTGGGTTCTGACCTCTTTCTTTTTGAGGGTTGAGAATTTTACTATAGGAACTGACACTTGCCCTATAATAACTAAAACATTTTATTTAGCAGGAAGATTAGGAGATCAGGGGTTGATGAGTTTGGACCTTTTGAAAGATGAAATAGTTTCTGAACAACTTACAAGGTAATTGTAATGTGATAACTTCTGCTACTTGTGGTCACTCGTAGTTGGTTTTATATTTATCAATTTAATTCTACTAATTGTTTTTCTTGTTACATGGAGCAGATTATTTTTGTTGTTGTTATTATTATTGTTGAATATACACATCACTTTTTTAACTATTTAACATTACTCTTTTTCTACAATTCCATCTCAAAATTGTGTGTATTTTGAGTGGTACTTTGAAATTAAAATCAAAATAGGTGGGCGAAATGTTAAATAATTAATATCTTAGGTGCATTTTGACAATTTCCCCTGTTGTTATTGTTTTATGTGGTACCTAGATTATTGAGCTTGCCTCCTCAGTTGGATTTTATGCTGCTGATAATGCTATATTAACATTCCACTCTTGATAGAAAAGACTATGTAATGGTTCTGATTTGGGAATTTGTGCTTGAGGCCATATTAGGCTTTATTTTTTTGGCCAGTCATAGAACTTTTTTTTTTGTTTGGGTGCCTGCACAAATATTACTAACATTATCTATCTATATATATATATATATATATATATATATATATATATATAGCGAGAGAGAGAGGGAGAGAGAGAGAGAGAGAGAGAGAGAGAGATTATGTGTGTGTGTGTGTAAATGTGACCTTTCTTTTTTTTTAAAAAAATACGTCTTTTTGTCGGACATATTCGCAGATGATTCTATATCATAAACCTTATCAACTCGAGAAATATATAATAATGTAAACCATTGTTTTAAAATGCAGGATGCGACCAAAAGTGGTGGAGGGGGGGGGGGGGGGGGGGGGGATGCGGTAGTGCAGGTGCATTGCGGCGATGCGGTCAATAAATATAAAAAAATTCTAAAAAATCTAAAAAACTAGGTTAATGCATAGAAAAAAAATATGGAGGTGATATATGTGATAGTAGGTATTTAGTTTATTCATTAACTCCAAAAGTATTAGCTGTCGGAGATTCTGTATCCACTATCCCTTGATAGAAACTAGAAATTTGAAACTAGCTTCATAAAACATTCAATAATCAACAACCATAGGCACAAATTTGCAACTACAAACTTTAAAGTTACAAAATACTAAAAACTAAAAGTCCATGAAGATTAAAGAGATCTAAAATCAAGCTCAAGAAGAGTCAATATAATCATCATTTTTTTGGGGGATTTAATCCCCCCAAACCCTTTCCTCAAATCAACACCCAAAAGATACAAATCAACAACCAAGCATCAACAAATGCACAAATCGAAGAATTTCAACACATAAAATTTCCACCCAATTATTATTTTTTGATTCAATCGATCCAATAAAAGCCACGGATGTGGTTGAAAAATGTTGTTTGAGGGGTTTAATACTCCCCCAAACCCTTTTCCCAAATTTTTGAAGGTCAAAATGACCTTATTACCACTTCCCTAGGGATACAGTTTAGAAAAAAAATGGTGGAAGATTATTTGGCTTGATGCGGTGAGATGCGGGATGCATCTCTAATGTGGAGAGATGCGGCGCATATGGGGACGCATCTCTCCAAACCGCATATGCGGGGGTTTTCGATGCGTTGCCCAACACATAGCGCCTGATGCGGTTGCATTTTAAAACATTGATATAAACTTATTGAGAGAGTATTAATCGTGAAAACAATTATTGCAAGATTGCCACGAAATATAGATATAGCACTTCTGATTTCTTTCCTACTATAACTTTTCCAACTAAATTTGGCATGCTTTCTTTTAGTTGTGAAGACTGGATGATGAGTTCTAAGGTTTTGGTACGGATGGCTTGCTTTCCAAGTTGTTGTCAATGGTATTGATAGAGGAGGTGGGTAGATGTCTATTGGTGGTGCGCCTTACCTTTAAATGCCTGTACACTTGGTCTTTGAGTAAAGCCCTGTTAAGTTTTCCTCATTTATATGTCCTCATGCTTTATGCTTATGGATTAATATTAGTTTGGGTCGAGTGTGCTCTACTTTGGTACCTACAGTTGCGCATTAGGGACTTGGGCTCTATCTGGGACATAGTGCAATCCATAACTCTTGCCTTGAATACATGAGTGAACTTGAGGCTGGTTATTTTTGGTCTCATGATGTGCATCACCAAACAGGGTCCACAGGTACCCTGTCGAGGTTGGCATAGCTAGGTTGGCAGGTATTATTTGCAGCCGTGAGATGAAAGAGGCTCATGTGACATAGGATGTGGGAGCGCTTTTGAGGCACTTGAGCGTCGACAATGGAATCTTACACAACATGCATATTGCTAGTTGCCTTTCTATGTGATCTTAAAGAGTCTTAGATCTATGCGATCATAGAAAATCTCCGATCTGTGTAATCTTAGAGTCTTGGATCTATGTGATCTTGGAGTTTTATTTGGCGTGTGTGACCGTTAACATACATGTGCCTAAGAGAGACTGCCTTACACAAGGAGATAACCTGGAAGCTCCTATACTCGTATTTTTGATCTGTGTATTGGACCCTAAACTTGTCCTTGGGAAAGCATGTGGAATCTATGGCTACTTGTGGACTATGGCATTTCTATGCTGCCTTGGCCAACTTCGATAGGCCAATTATTAGCCTCTCGCATGGGAGACCTTTGGCTCGTGGTTCGGTCGATGTGGTGAGGTTTAGATGTGGTATAGAATAGTCACAGAGCATCTGGTAGAAGGATTCTGTTTCTGTGCTAGCAAACTCTAGTCAAGAGGTTTTCCAAAGGCTCATTGAGGAAATTTTTTTTATTTGCTATATTTAACAACCTAAATATTGTTGAGTGAATTTTGTATTGAAAGAATAGAGATTTTTGAAATAAAATATTTGTTGTTACTTTGTTTCATAGGAATCAGTGTGGAGCCTACTATTCACACGGATATGGCTTACTCTCTGGCTTTGTTTCATATCCATGTTGGCCACATGACCGATGTGGTCCCCACTAGCCATGGATGCCATGTGGCTTCAAAAGGTCAAGGGTGGAGTGTGGGGCCTCTATGTGTCCTAGGAGGTGCATGGAGCTCATGGGGTCCTAGTACTTTGGTAGCCAATATTTCTAGGTGGTAGGTGGTTAGAAAATGTTTTGAAAAATCTTTTGGTGGTTAAACAATTCTTTTATGGTTAGGAACATAATCTTAGAGGGATCTAAATTTGATTGGAGCTTGTTATGGAATCCAATTGGAAGTGGAAGTTTCTTAGGAAGGTTCTATTGGACTCCACATAGAAATGGAAGAGTATTGGAGCTAGAAATCCTCCTAGGTATAGTGGTTCATTGTAAGCCCTTAATTCATGATGGTTGGACAAGAGATGGATGAGTAAGAGTATAAGACTAAACTTCTTGGGGGTGACTCTAGGCATATTCTGGTGTGCTGATTTTCCTTCAGGATTGGCTGTTTTTGGTGCACATGTTTAAGGATGTGGCAGCAACGTTTCCTAGGGCAAGATATACTTTTATTTTGTATTTTTATGTCTAACCTAATCTATCAAAATTTCAGGGCAAGCATGTGTAAGACCACAGAGATATAGGAGCGTAAATAAAGAGTGCTTGTTCATTTTTTGATGAAATTTTTTAAAAGTTGCACTGTGTCACTTGGTTACACCTCCCACATCTGGAACCTTTTAGTGCTCCAGGATTGCATGGATTCCTTGGGAATTGCTTTCCGAGTTGTCGCCATTGACAGAGGAGTTGGGTAGATGTCTATTGGTGGGGCTCCTTACCTTTAGGGAAGATTTTTTTTCCTTATTTTGAAACACGACAAGTTGTCCAGTTGCTTGGGCTATGGAGCCGGAGTACATGCTGTTTGGAAGTTTGGCAGAACTCGGCAGGATCATGTGGCTTAGATTACAGCAATTTGTCCATGCAAGGCCTTGTTGCACTTGTTCCGTGATGATCCTGGTCCAACTGGACTTTAAGGTTAGTACTCCTTCAAGAGTTAGCAATTTGTGAATTTCAATTAAGGTGGTCATTCATTATTTGCTAAGAGGACTCTGATTTGTGACTATATTCAAATCTTGTTAAACAATTGATGCCAAAGTACTAGCTGACCTCGAAGGCCCATATGTTCACCAGGATGGCTTCTTTGTCAGAATTGCTCTCTATTTCTTTTATGGAAGTGGTTAAGTAATTGTGGTGCAGTGTGTTCTTACATGGTCCATTTTAGTCGATCAATTGACGACGTTAGTGTTGTAGACCCTTCTTTTTCTTTTTGTTACTTTTGCTATTTGGTCTTTTTGATGATTGGCATTTTGTGGACAGTGCACATTTTCTGATCTTAGTCCTCCTAAGCATTTGTCATTGCACTATAAGTGTTGATTTAATGTTCACAATCTCAAAGTTCGCATATATGATGCATGGATACTTTAACGAGTGTTGTATCTATGTCAGACTTTAGATATTGTGCTTCTTTGCAGATCTTTTACATGCTAGCACATATCCTGAGTCCAGCCATGTGTACGTCAGCTATCATTGTACTATCAATATTATTATTACTTCTTTAATGACTTTCAGTTGGATACTTTTGTGCGAAATTTAACTTCATCTTTGCTGGTCCCAAGCCTGGATGAGAAAGGAGGAGGGTTGTGTTGGGTTGGCATCTAGTGTTACTTTTGCCACGTCTTTATCGTGAATCATGACTTTCGTGGAAAATTTTCAGTGGACATTATTATGAGATATTCTTTTATCCATGGATGAAATCCCTAGTTATCCTATTGGGGCTTGTTACATGTGCTCTAGATTTTTCCTTTGCTCCCTTACTCTAAAGACAGAAAAGAAAAATTCAGAAAAAAGGTAACTTAAAAACTTAGTTCAGGAGCTTGGATGCCTGAATTAGGGGCAGGTGTTTATCTTTACACCTATGTTTTACTCAGATATTTTTACTCCTTAAAATGTCTAGGTGTGGTACATGAAATATGGGCATTCAAAGTTTTAGCAGACAATATTTCCTCTCAAACAGAACTGCTTTGTTACGAGTTTTCTGGACATCAATTATGCTTTTGCCTTCTGATTCTGTCTTCTTGTTGCATGGCTCTATATCTGGAGTTCTATTCTATGGTTGCCTTTTTTAGTTGTTTGGGTTTTGAAAGGTCCACGCTTTACTTGGTGTGTATGCTTTTAAAATATGTCCGTGTATAAATTATTGTTTAGTGATTTTCCTCACACTTGAATGATTGGTGATGTCTTCTTTTTTTGTTAACAGGAATATTCAATTCTTTGGCCTGGAATCCCAACAAAAAGTCACAGAATCATTTGTTGTAGTAATTGGTCTAGGAGGAGTTGGGAGCCATGCTGCTGGCATGCTTTTGAGATCAGGAGTAGGCAGGCTCATGCTCGTTGATTTCGATCAGGTCTGCAACCATTCTTTTTATCAATTATTTTATCCGAACATGTAAAATGTAATGCTCACTGATTATGAGACCATCATAACTTGTTTGGAGTCCCAAAAAACTATGAAATCCTCGTTTCTTTGTGAGGTCTCTGCTGAACTAACATTCTGTAATGGTTACGCCATATTTTTGTTGAGAACTATTATAGATTATATCTTTGTGTTTATTGTGGATGGGACGGTTTGGAAATATTGTAAATTATGTCATTATGTGTGATGATAGTTGGGTTTAATTATCCCTATAATGTTGATGTAGCTTGTGCATTTTTATATCTGAAACATTCTCACAATTCAAATGCATTGGCATGCATTGGGCACATCATAGATATGGAGTGACCATGGTTGGAAACTATAAGAGCTTGTTGGACAATTTTAAATAAAAGAACCTCTCTTATGTCCTTTGCCATTGCATGCATACAACATGCCAGAAATTGATAATTTATCTTGCCGTAGTGGGCATCAGAAAATTCAATTCTAAAAATCCTTGCCTTTGATGGGTTTATTTGGATGCATGAATAGTTTCATGGTTTGTGCGAAGGCTGACCACTTAATCTTAGTGTCCAGCTGCATTTTAACTGTCCATCAAATGTCATGCCCACCTAACCCAGGTTTGAAAAAATCCTGGTTCCATCTTAGACAATGATATTTGGGCTGTGATTCTTGATGGAGGGTTAGGATGTAGCTGTACACAACGGTTTTCTGCAGGCCATGCACAGAAAACAGTGTCATTCTCTTATATCTCCAAATCAATGTTGGGTCGATTGCGTTTGCTATTGCAATGGGTTGTCTCATGCCTTGTGGTTGCGTTGGGTGACATAGTTTAGGTCTCTTTAAGCTTAATGAACATAAAATATAGTTGGAGCATGTCCTTGTGCTGCTACCTTAATGGAAAATGCCACACTTCCTACCCGAGGTGTTGATTTCACTTCTGATGCTTGCTATGCAGGGAAAGATTTTAAGTTCTTTTATGTGCAATCCTGGGCACTGATTAAATATGTATTTAAAATTGAACCATAAAATGTTATTTAATATTGATGTTGCCTTTAATTTTCATGATGATTTCATATCTTGCTATGGAATATATGCTATTATTTTGTCAGTGGTGCTATAAATAATAACATGATTATCATTGTACCTTTTTTGTTATATATATATATATATAAATCTGTTTGTGTGTGAGTGTGTGTCAGTGTATGTGTGCGTGTGCGCGCGCGTGTGTGTGAGTGTGTTGTGTGTTATGTGTTGTGTCTGTGAACTTTGTCAAAAGGCATCTGAAGTATCAACTATTGAACATTTCTGATGTAGGAGAATTTGAAGGAACAATAAAATTAGCAAGAAACAAAGCCAAACACAAGCATAATTCAAAGAAACCTAGGGTTTCTTCTCCATACCCCAAGCTAAGGTTCCAAAAGCCTAAGCTTTTCTTTTTCAATTTCTAAAAATTATGTGGAATTTCCCCCTCCATCAATTTCACTTATGAAAGCACACCTTAATTGTCAACTATTCTAACTCATGATTATGTGCCATTTGATGGGATTTTAGGGATCAAATAAAAAAATGGGTGAGACGTCAAATAGTTACACCTCTTGAATATTTGATAAATTTCCCTATGTATACACATTACTATTTTCCTTGCACATTTATTTGTTTATTTTCTCCCTGTGCATTTTGATCTTGAAATTTTGGAATTGTGCTTGTGCAATTGTGTTATGATTTATCAGTTGTTACTAATAAATAGATTTCGACTTACAACCTACTCCAACTTACATATATAGTTAATAGTCACCTTTGACTATTAAGAAAACTGGCAATATTTTCCTACAATGGATTGACTTGTGTGAGTTATGCACCTTTGACTATTAAGGAAACTGGCAGTATTTTCCGACAATGGATTGACTTGTGTGATTAATATTGCTTAGCCTTTTTTACTTTTCATGATTTAGATGCTAGTTTGGCATTATTACATTCCCTTTTTTGGGCAAATGATCTGTAATATTTATTGAGTGATAGTGCCATGGAGGTTTAATTAAATTTTAGGTAGTGCTTTAATACTTTATTCTCTCTTTGGAAATTTGAGGAGCACCATGATATTTTATGTAACACAGACAGTTAATTTTATGTCTCCAAAGGTATCTCTTTCATCACTGAACAGACATGCTGTTGCCACTAGAGATGATGTTGGAACACCAAAGGCGTTGTGTCTTCAAAAGCATTTTGCATCAATATTTCCTGAATGCAAAGTTGAGGCTAAAGTGCAATTATACGATGTCTCTACTGAGGAGGAAATCCTAGGTGGCCGGCCAGATTTTGTTCTGGATTGCATTGATAACATTGATACCAAGGTTAGTCATCAACCCTTGACTTTATTCTTTTATCTATGATTATGGACATCCCTTTCTTTATTGGAATATCACATATAACTGAATTTATTACCCCTTATGATTATGTTTTCGGATGTTATTTTCACTGGTTGGCATTTTACTATTTGATAGTGAATTTGAATAATTCTATTAGTGAGTATATATAATTATCAATAATGTGGCTAGGAAAAGATAGATGCATGCAATAATTTTACTCGGTTATCCATCAATACAATCAATGGGTGGTAAAAATGTGTTCAGCTCTGTGCCTGTGTGTATGTACCATGTGCATGGGTACCTACATATCTTTTTTGTGTTTTTTTTTCTTGAAATATGATTTGACTTACAATATGTCTGGGATGTCTACTGGTCGATGCTGGTGGCTTATGAATAAAATTGACATATTCTGTCATCTTATTCAGAGATGTGCTTGTATCTATTGGAACTTGTTATCCACTCTTTCTGTGACTAGAATGGATGTTGATGTGCTGATGATGTGGTGGACTTGTTTGCCTGAAGTTAATAATCAGAAAGTGAGGTTGCTAAGTAGTGGGTATTTATTTATAGCAGTATGGAGGAGTCTTCGAGGGCTCATCATGTAGAATATTCTCTTTTGGTGAGAGTTAAGGTGGTTAACATGGGAACTGGCAACTGGCTTGATTGGTTAAGGTGTTAACCGTCCAAATGGTATATCCCAGGTTCAAGTCCTTCCACTGGTCTACCCAAAGAAAAAGGTGGTTGATATATATCTGTCATGGCTGAACATGATCAAAGGTCTGCACTACCAAGATTAGGTCTCAAATGCCCATAACCTTCTCATTGTACTTTAAATATTTTAACTTTGATTTGATGTCTAAAAGAAACTTGGCTTATGGATTCAGTTGGGTTAACTGCAATGGTATGGAGATTATGAAGTTTTTATTGGGGTCCATTGGAGCTATAGATGACATAAGCAGGAACACAAGCCATCTTGGTTGAGATGTCTTTTATTTGGGGGTCCTTTCCATGCTAATTATCATCACGAGTGGCTTCCTAGATGCCATACACTGGCTTGGAAGAGATATTATTGTTGGAGACTCACTTTTCGAAGAAACTCCAGGCATTTTCTTGTTGGTTTTGATTGATATTCTTTACCAACCTATGGAGACTAACTCTATGGAAAATAGGCTAAGATTGGTATAATTGGGTGTGCTGCGAAGAAGCTCTTATATGGCACAATGAATTAGCTGTGCTAGAATATCACTCTCTGGAGATCATCCATTACGGACGTATGATTGGCTCTAACATTCTAAAATATTCATTCCTTAAGATAGGTGAGTTTCCTTATAGGATATGTCATCCAGTTAGATTATGACATACTTTCTCGATGTCACATTTTTAGTGCAATTCACCGATTTCCAGTGGAACTGTGGCCTTGTGTATTATTGTCCAATCTTTTGTTCATGCTTAGATCTGACATTATGGGGTCCATGAACTTTTGTTGCAGTTGAGTTCTTTATTTTTCAGAATAAAAACAGCTGAATCTGTTGTTCATCAGGTGGCGCTGCTTGGTGCATGTGTTCGAAGGAATCTAAAGGTCATTTCTGCAACAGGGGCAGGTGCTCGAGCAGATCCAACTCGAATTCGGATTGCTGATTTGAGTCAATCATCTGTGGATCCATTATCACGTGCAGTAAGTACTAACCATAATTGACCTGGGTTTCTTCAGTTCTCATTTGACACACTGATTAAAGGGGAGGTATTGCATACACATTCTATGTATGTTTTATCATACTTCGATTGTTATTAATCGTCCATCTGCAGCGGCTGATGATAGAGATGAAATTTAGTTCTGATGATGGATAGTCACTTGGAGCAACAGTTCATTTCCGTCATCCATCTTGAGAGGTGAAGGTGGATGCCCGTCCTGTGTATGGTGTACCCTGTGAAATTTGAAGGACATCCCTAGTGATATCTTACACTTGGAAGCTTCATGTTGTTAAATCAATATTGGAGATCCTGTTTGGAATGGTTTCCACTCAAATTCTAAAAGTCAAACTTTGGTTATTTGATTTGGTTGATATCTCTCACATTAGTTTCAAGACTTTTTCCAAAATGGATTTCACATGAACATTTATGTCCAATATGCCTGAAAAAAATGGACTTGCTGAATGTGCACATCGGTTATGCCTATGCTTTTTTCTCCATGATCTATTTTTATGGTTGTTTATCTATTTACCTTATCTATTTACCACCTGCCACTATCAACAGCTAATGGTGATCTCCCATTGACATATTATTTGTTTATTACAGTACTATGCATGCCTAAAGCATGACTATCTTTGCTTTTTTCTTCTTCCTCATCATTCCATAATGAACTAATGTCTAGATTATCAAAGCCTGTGCCTGTGTTCCTTGTATTCTACCTCTCTGAAAGGTATGGATCTCTAACGATCCATCATCCTTCAACTGTGTCATCTAGAAATTAACATTTATATATCCTATTTTACAAAGGCACATTTGCTTTCTCTACCTATTATACTTTTCCAATCAATTAATTATGTGAACTTTTCTTCTCGTGCCTGAAATAAACTCTTGTGTCTCCTTTGTTCCATTACTTCTCAATTGCATTTACAACACTTATGATGCAATACAAAGGCCTTCTGAAGTACCTTCTTTCTTGGCAAGCTTGTTTGTTGATACACCTGGATTTCCTTTAAGTAAGGTAGACCCTCAAATTTTCTTTTTCAAGAAAATTTCGTTTCTTGATGATATTAATTTTTGGGTGGAATACTTGGTGTTGATGCTCCAGAAAATAACATTGTTTTGGCTTATCCTTGCTGATTCCTAACAAAAACAATCATCTTTTATCTTCTCGGGTTTTTTCTTCTACAACTTCCTAGGTATCTCCAGCAAGTTGGTTTTTTTCTTCTACAACTTCCTAGGTATCTCCAGAAAAGGCTGAATCCCATGCATAATAGCAAGTTGCATCCTAAGGACGATCGGCAACAATTTCCTATCGTGAACGTAATTCCTTTCATCAGAAATGCTTGCAAGATTTGGCTGCATCTTTTTTGGTATGGAGGCTTTTGGATGCCATTGGGTCGACTAGATAAAAGCTGATCACATGTGGCTTGCTTTGGGACTTGTTTTATTACTCAGAGTTGTTCACAACACCCTGAATATATGGGTGCAAATAGGAATGGTCAACCCGATCCGTATCCATATATGGATGTGGTGGGTTAGGTCTGGGTCCAACAGACCTGGACCCAACCAAGTTTACTGGTTGCCCACAATACTGCTAGAGAGCCAGGGCTTGGTTTTGCCGCCCCTTTTCTGCAATAAAGCCCGGCTGGGGTCTGAAATGAATTTTTGGGGCTAGGCCCAGCTTGGACCGAATGCCTAGTTTAAGGCCTGAGCCCCATCTCAGCGGGCTTTGTATCTTTGCCTGGAAACTCATTTCGAAGATAAACTTAGACACCACTTTACAACTCCGTTCTTTCTTTACCTCTTTCACTCTAGCCGTGTGGTACAAAAGAGAAGAGATGGAGTGAGGAAGCGCCATGCTTTGAGAGATGGAGTCACCAAATCCAATTAAAAGGGTGAAAAAGGATTTTAGAGAGATAAGAAGAGTAAAATCCCAAATGAAAAAAAAAGACTAGTTTTTGGAGAGGAAGAGAAAGATATGGAGACTGGGGGATGGAGAGAGAGAGTATTAGAAAAGACAGATCATACCAGCCCGAATTGAATGATTGACGGGAAAAGGACCAAGAGAGAGAACAAACACAATTTGAGAGGGAAGGAGTGAGAGAGAGAAAACAAATTCCAATATGAAAGAGAGAGGATGAAAATTAAGATTTCACTTTGATTGGGTAGACAAAAGAATTCATCAGATCAGACCAAACCAACAGCAGTACCTCTTACTGCTCTACTTCTCTCAGTACCTCTTACTGCTCTACTTCTCTTTCACTTTGTAACGCTCCTGAGACTGGTCACAGAGCCAAGCTCCAAGGCTACCTCCCAAGACAATTATAAAAGAAAAAACACAAAAAAGATAGAGAGATTTTGGAAGAAAACAAAGTAGAGAGAAAAAATGGGAGGAGAAACAAAAGAGAGAGTGTGAAGAACAAGAAACAAGAGAGAGAAAGTACAATGTTTGATGGCTCACTTGTGAGCTTTTTTGGATAAGCTTTGCCCTCTTCTTTGATCTCTGATGATGCTTACTCCCCTTCATTGCCATAAATTCTTCTTCTCTGTACTAGAGAAGTTGATTAAACCATTTCTCCATCCTTTTCAACTCCTGCTCCTTAATTCTTGTTTTCACCTTTTGTCTCACTTAAATTTCCTGAAATTTTGTGGAGAAAGAGAAGGGCACTAATTTGTTTATGTTATAGTTAATTTGTTGTGCAGCTTGTGCCAAACAACTACATGATGTTCATAGTGGTAGAGCTTGCTGCCCTTTATTGGAGATCAGGAGAAGAACTCAAGTTCAAATTCGATGGAGTGCATTTCATTATGTTTTGGAAGGACCATAATATATAAATAATATGTAGTGAATAGACTAAAATATTCAACTATGGTTTATAGATTTACAATATAATTATTATCTCAAAAGAAAAAATCTATAATAAATATATGAAAATGATTATAGTTTATGGACTATAACAGTATTAGTCCAAAAACTATAGTCCATAGACTATATAATATATAGTCTACATCTATAAACTATTTAATTTCAGGTTGGTTTTGAGACTAAAACAGACCTCTACTGCCCAGCCCAGTCCCAGCATGCGAGCCTTAAGTTCAGACTTGAAAACCCTGCCCTTTGGTAGCCCTATGGAGAGTCATAATCGTATGTGAAAAGTCCATAGGCTAGAAACCTAGTTCTCTTTGTTGGATGTTATTCAAGTGTGAATCTCTACTTTTAAAATCTAAAATTTAATCTCTACAATGTGTCCCCTGTCCCACCCTTCTAATTCAGTTTCAAATGCTCCTCCATATTGGACAATGGGGATTCTTTGATTGATTGTCCCTCAATCTGATCCATCATAGCTAATTAGCTATGGAATAATCTTACCCGTCTAAATTTGGTTGTAACAAAATGGCTCTCCATAGTGGAAAACAGGGATTCTTTAGATCAAATTTCCACCAATCTGATCCCTCATAGCCGTGGAAATAATCACAATGGCATGGTTTTTGGCAGTCAAGAAATTGTTCTACTTCATCCTATCATGTCTGTTGGCACCATGGAGCATTGGTTTGTGCATAATTGGTGATTTGGAGTAATATTCTGTTTTGCTTGTATTGTGACTATAGAGCTCATTTTCTTGTGTCTTTGTTGGTCACATTTTTGAAAAGTAATTGTTGGACAGGTCAGACATCGTCTAAGGAGGGACTATGGGATTGAAGGTGGAATTACTGTTGTCTTCTCTCTGGAGAAGCCCAAGGCAAAGCTGCTCCCCTTTAAAGGATTAAGTGGAGATGAAGAGAATCCTTCCGATTATCAGGTAAAGGGGATTATAAATTTTTTCTCCATAATGAGATGCATGACTTTTGTTGCCTACAGCTTTGAATTTTCTACATAGCATCAGACGAATTTTTATTATTAAATATTGTTCAGAAAACATTATTGACCGTGCTTGTTCATTATAGAATTGTTTCACATGGGATATTTCTTAATAATTATTTCTTTAAGCTATCCTTGTCCTACTCTGTGATATCTACTCACTGTGATTAAATTGTATTATTAGATTGTACCAGGCTTCAGAGTTCGCATTATACCAGTTATGGGAACTGTTCCAGCTATATTTGGCCAAGTGATGGCATCCCATGTTCTGACACAGCTGGCTGGGTTAAGCGTTCACACTGAGCCGGTGGTGAATTTGGATGTGGACCACTATCGAGCTCTTCATCAACGCCTAGTCGAGCACGAGGAAACGTTGTATGGCACTGCGATGCATGTTCAGGTATGTATCATACTGGAGTAACATGCTAAATGGCTGGTTCATAATTATTCAGTGATGTTGCTTTCTCGTTAACCAATTGGTTGCTATGACTTTGTAATACTTTTCTGAGATTAAGTTGGTTCTATATTTTGAAATTAGTGTCAGATCTTGATTCTGTTTGCTTGGGAAAGAGAAGAACTTTAGTGCTCGAGGGTATTTAGGGGAGAATTTGGAATATTTTTTTCCAACTAAAATATGAAAATAGGAGAAAACAAGCGAATGGCATGTGCATTGCACAAAGTCTTATACACAGCTTTTGTCCTTTTTTATTTTTAAACTATGAAGCATTTTGTTTTTCATTTTATTTTTATCTAATATATACCAGGATGAAGCAATTGGATTTTGTTAGCTGTTATTGAAAATTTTCATCTTTGTAACGACTAATAAATGGCAAATTTCTTAATATTAAAATGCTAATGTTCATTATTTTTGGAATATTAATGCTATTTTAAAACAAGAGCTTTGAATATTAGGAAAGATATGAGATGGAGTTCTACTATATCTTATTTTTCATAATTTTAATTGTGATTTTCGTTTTTATTGTATTTTTTCATTTTATTTATACCATGGTATAACAAAGTAACAAACTGGATTTTTCAACTGTTCTTACAATATTTCCTATTCACAGCATCTATTTAAGACAATTTTTAATATTCTAGTCTGTAAATTTTATTATTTTAAATAAGAGATTTAAAATATTGGGAAATAGATGAGATGGGATCTAGGAACTGATTTGACTTTGAGACGGGGATAGATTTAATGAATGTACTTTGAGATAGAGAATGAGAATGGAATATGGGGAAAGAGGTGATCTAGGAACTCTAAAATTGCTCATTCTCTTAGAGAGAGATTTTTAGGAGATTTGGAGGGAAAAAGGAGTCATGGAGATGAATTCAAAATTCACACTCCTATTTATTCTCCCTCAGAAATATAGATTGAAAATAAATTTTTTAAGAATAAAAAACATTTTAAGTACAATCATCTATAAATACAAATTAATCGATTAAAAGACCATTCCTCAATCATTTTTCCATTGATGTACTTTATGTTATAAGTGATAATCACAACCATTTGCAATCTAACTCATAACATCAAAATAAAATTAATGTGAAGGGTTTCAGGCTGGAATATCAAAAGTCAAATTCTAACAAGAAGCTATGATTTGTAAGTTTGAGAATTATCCGTAGTGATATGTGATGATCGGAGGGTCTAAGGCCAAACTAAGCTCAAGACTAACCATAGGCACAATAAAACCTGTGACTTAAATGGTTCAACATGAAAGGTGCACATCAAAATGTTATTCTTAATTTGCACAAAAAGTAGGGTTTGCCTCTATAAGGTACCTAGAGGCTAAAATTAGCTAAGGGAGAGTTCTTTGTTCCTGAAAACTCTAGCTACATTGGCAAACCAAGAAAAAAAATAGAACGAGTTTTTGTTAGCTGTAAGAGCATTATAGGCCTTTAGTAGTTCACGGAGACATTGACACGTTTCAGTGTCGTGTCTGATGCATTCTTCTGGTGCCAAAAATTCAATCACGAAAGCTAACATGGTGAACACATCAATACAAATAGTTGAATGTGTAATATATGAAAGATTATGAAATAGAAATATAGAAATAGAAATAAAAAAGTCATGCATCATCTTTTACCCATTTGTTTTTTCTCAAGGGAAAAGGACTAGGCTCTTCCACTTTGGGAGAAGGTTAAGCCTTCCTCTTATTTCTATGGTGAAGGGTTATCAAGTCCCACCCCACTTTTTTCTCTGGGAATGATTTAGGTAAAATTGTCTTCTCCTTTTCTCTTTCCATGGCAAGCTAAATCAGTAGCATGACTTTAAATTGGGGTTTGATATCCTCAAGATTTAGAACTTTTAGTATTGAGTCTGGTTCCTTATTATATGGTGAGATCTGCAAGCAATAGCCTAGGAAATCACTTTTTTTTTTTCTTATAATCTTGCACCATTTTTTTTTTTATTCTTCCTCCATTCAAAGTTCAAATTCTAAAATAGGTCAGGAGTCTTTTACACTTCAGTTAAACATCCCAACACAGCTGAAAATATATGGACTAAGTATTGACATGTTCGACATGAACCCACCAAAAGAAAACAGGGGTATCACTGTAACACTCGCCTTTAGGCTATTTGGTACGAACAACTTGAATGGAACCAAACAGTTTTTCTTCATTTTGTCTAAGCAGTTGAATCTGAATTATTCACCCGTCTTGGGATGCAGGAAGAGGATTCACAAGAGGGACACCACAAAACAAGTTCAAGATCCATTACCAACTAATTTTAGAAAAGGATTTCGGCAAGGACATAACAGGCTGTGCAAAGCATGATGTTAAATATAATCATAGTGAAATTTCAAGAGCGTAGTAGGAAAAAAAAAAGCTCTTGGTGAGAGGGAATCGATGTGAGAAAGAAAGATGGATAAGATAGAAAAATGGGTAAGTTTGAATATTGATCATATAGAATAAGATTGAACAGGAATAATAATAATCATGGAAAATTTCTATTGTGCAAGTGTTTCATACTCGAATGTAAAATTTGAGAGTAGATTTTAGTCTATAGCACACATCTAATTATCTTGTCTTTCTTCATTTTATAACATTAAGTGAAATTCATCAACTGCCCAATTTCATTGGTGGATGACTAGGGTGTATCCTTCTTCCTCATAATGTCCATTATTATTTTTTAATTGGCCTTGAGAAAAGAAATGTTGCGCCCCAGCTATCCCTTGTTCACATTGGGGGGCTGAGATGAAGTGAAGCTTCACACAAAACTTCATTGCGCTCATTGAATATATTTCCATAGCAAAATGCTATTAAATAGAAGATGTTAGGTGTAAAATTTTTGTTTCTAGTGGATGCCTAGTATTTGACTATAGAGTCCTGCTTTTGGCTCAGTTTGATTGTGAATTCTCATTTTCCATTGCATTCTCAAAGGTAGATGTGGATGAAGTTGTTTATATTGTAAAAGAATTGTGGCACGGGCGGAGTGCAAGAGATCAATTAGCGAGAGATGTAGGACGAGGAATGTGGAGGTCTGTTAATGAACTAATTCTTGTCAGGTAATGAGATGGATTTATCATTGCTAATTTTTATAGTAAGAAAATGCTTTTATTAATTGTACGGATTGCTTTTATTTATCGCATAAAAATTAGGAAAATTTATCAAATACCCATGATAGATGAACTATTTAACATTCTACCCGTTTGCAGGTACTCCAACTCAAGATCATGTGTTCTTTTATTGGTATTTACAAATATACATGCCAAATGATTCAATCTACAACCAATTTGAATGATGTGACACTCATAGTCATCTCGACTATCTCCGTAGCGATTTAGGAATGAGTATAACGATTGGGTAACTTTTGTAGCCCCTCCCAATCCAACCAGCTCTGATGCCCACTCTCATCACAGCTTGTACTCGTTCTCAGGGTCCTTGTGTCACCAACTTTTGATTAAGTGGCCTCATTATCTTCATCATCTCCATCTTCCCCTTGCACCTCATCAAATTAAGAATTCATTAGTGAACCAGAAAATGTTAATCCTCTTCCAAGAAGAAATGAACAAGAAACTTGTGATGAAACGTTGAAGAGGTTGTAGAACCGAGGATTAAGAGAGCGAAGAGAAATATATCGTATAATTACACTTGATTGTTATATCAACCTAGTGGTGGCTAACCAAAATAAAGTTAAAGTGTTGATTGAAACACTCATGGCTTCAAATATGGAGGAAGAACCTTTTTCATTAAGTGAAGCATTAGTATATGATGCTGTATTTTGGAGAGAGGCCATAAATAGTGAGATGGACTCTATTCTTGCTAGTAAGATGTGGAAGTTGGTAGACTTGACACCCTTTTTAAAACCCATTGACTATAAATAGATTTTCAAAAGGAAAAACGGAATGCCGATGGGTTTATTAACAAGTATAAGGCCACATTAGTTGCCAAAGGTTTTAAACAAAAGGAAGGCATATAGCCATAGATTGTTTTGACATATATACTCCTGTTGTAATAATATCTACCATATATGTGCTACTCTTACCTCAATTAACTATCTAATTATTCACCAAATGGATGTGAAAACCACATTTTTAAATGGTGAATTAAAAGAAGAAATTTATATGGAACAACCCAAGGGGTTTGTTATACCAGGCCAACAACACAGTGTGTAAATTGGTCAAATCTTTGTATGGGCTGAAACAGGTTCTAAAACAATGGCATGTGAAATTTGATAGTATAGTATTATCGAATGGTTTCAAGAGAAATGAGGTAGACAAGTGTGTGTATAGTAAGGGAATTAATTCAATGTGTGCTGTAATATGTTTGTAATTGCTCACTTTTGGCCCTGACTTAGAAATTAGGGAGGAAACTAAAGGGTTCCGCGGAGCTAACTGTGATAAGAAGGATCTAGGATAGGTCATGTGATACTTGGTAAAAGGTAGTGAGAAAGGATGATGCATTAGTTTTAAATTTTAACCCAATCCTACCATATCAAAAAGATGCTCAATAAATTTGAGAGTGTTTTGATTGTAAGCTTTCACTCAAACTGATTGACATAAAGCTAATGAAAAATGAAGGGACATGTATTTCTCAAATTGAGTATGCAAGAGTAATTGGTAGTTTGATGTATGCAACAAGATGCATACGGGCTTGATATTGCATATGCAGTGGGTAAACTTAGTATATTCACTAGTTGCTCAAGTAGATAGCTTTGGGATGCAATCTCTTGAGTTTTGAGACATCTCAAAGGAACTATCAATTTTGGCATATATTATTCTAGTTGTCTCACAGTGTTGGAAGGATATAGTAATGGGAGTTGGAGCATGGAACTCAAAGATTCACTATCCACATTTGGATGGGTATTCACCTTGGGAGTTGAAGTGGTATCATGGGGCTCATAGAAGCAAACATGCATTTCTTGATCTACTTTGGAGTCGAAGTTCATCGCATTAGATTCTGCTTGTGGAGAAACTTGCTTAATGGTATTTCTTATTGCCTAAACCGATACAGGTGATCACAATTACTTGTGATAACTGTGCCACAGTTGCCTAAGCAAATAACTATGTTTATAAAGGCAAATCTAGACAAATTGCACACAGACATGGTTATGTCCAAATGTTGATAAAAGATAGAGTGCTAAGTATAGAATTTGTGAGATCAAAGGAGAATTTGGCTGATCCTTTGACTGAAAGCCTTATGAGGGAAGACATCAATGGGATAGAATGGGACTAAAATCCATAAAGTAACCATCAAAGGTGGGAACTCAATCTAGTCTTTTGTTACCTTAAGAGATCGATATACAATATGGTAATAACAAGCCGTTTGTGTGGTTAGTAGATCATTAGACACGATTAAGTGATTTGTAAGTACCCATTCTAGGGAGATTCATGCTGTAGATAAGTCTAGTGATGCATGTGTGAGACGAAGTTGAGCATTGCTCTTAATGATGTGTATAACTGGTATTTGTTGGGGCATTTAATATACAGGGGGAACCCTTGATAGACTCACCTATAGGATGGTGGAAGTGAGGCTGCTTCTTATGAGATTGGACTCATTCCTAGAGCGCTCTTGGAATTGGGATATAAGCTCAAGCCCTATAACGAGTTGGTAGTATATAGACACAAGACTGTTTATGTCCTTTGTTATGCTACCGGTATGTTGGATATAAGCTACCATGGAGTTTGATGTACTTTCTAGTGTATTCACTAAGTGGATGTTCAAATCGAAAGATACCTTTGTGGTATGTGAATGACATATGCAATATTCGAAAAAATGTCGGCAGTGCTTGGGCGGCCGGGGGGTCCTAGCCCGAGCGCCTAGGCTGCTGCCCAGATTTCTGGGCGTCCTAGGTGGAAGAATAGGGGTGGGAGTTGTCTGAAAAAACTGTTTTAAGTCCAAATTCTTTGTAAAAATGCATACTGAGGCATTCTTAATACATTTTTTTATGTTCAATCCATCCAAATTCCTAAGACAAACCAAAGTATTGGAGATTTGGACAATTAGTTAATAACACATTAGGAAATATAGGATAATATAATCCAACATTCAAATTCAGTACTACACTACTAGTAGACTAGACTACTAGTTAGTAAGTACTAACACAACCACAAGGACAATATAATAATCATATAGTCACAAACTCACATGTCACAATTCACAAATCATCAATTATAAACCAATTAATCCATACTCCATAGTCCAATGCTCAACCCAAACACCATAGAGCATACTTCTTATTAACCCGTACTCATAATGACATAACACATATCCATAATAGATACACTCCATACCATTACCATGATTACCATCCCAATCTATAGTACATACTCTATACATTAGAGGGGGGGGAAAAAATGTTTGGATCAAAATTTCAAAACTTAGACTTAACCAGTCAATGTAAAAGGAAAGAAAAAATGGGTTTTTTTTTACTCTAATATGTAAAAAAAAAAGGGTTTAGGACACAAAAAACCCTAAACCCCCCCCCCCTGTTTAGAGTGCAAAAAATGCCCGCTCAATGCTAGAGAGACGTATTGCATCTCATCAAAACTCCTCCAGTATATGTGGAGAGGCATATATGGGCCATGAGAGTATATGTATCCCAGAGTTTCGGCTCAAGTTGAAACGTCTTCATAGTCTCTTATCATAGATCGTTAGTTACGATGCAAATGTGTGACTGACGATGGATTATATATATATATATATATATAATGGTGCACCACGGTGGAGGGCATGGGCACATCACTGTGTGCGTGCATTGGGTGCCTGGGGACCTAGTGCCCAGGAAGGCTGCCTAGGCCTGGACGATGCACCCAGGCCCCCCTAGCCCACCTAGGTGCTAGGCGGGCCCTTTTTGAAACACTGGACATGTGTGGCCTAATGTTTTCATATTGTTTTGAATGAGTGACGGAAACTGTTGTATTTTGCTTTAGAAAATACCGTGCTACTTCAAAATAATATCTTTTTTTTACTATAGTAGTCTGAAAAGTGTGTTTTGTCTTATTTCTAGATAGAGAAGTTATGGGTTATTTATCCCACATTAGAGAATGTGATAAAAAAAGTCATGCTTAAATATGCCTCTTATCTTCTACACTTGTGTTCTAAGAAACAAAGGGAGAGAAGGCCTATATAGAGCACGAGAATCGGCGAATACGCATGCGCATGTGCACGTGACTGTGTAAAGGAGCTTGATATTGCACTTTGCACTTTGCACATTCGCATTGATGCAAGAGGAGTCCCTAGCTCGCGCATGTGTGTGGGTTGGGCTCATGGTTCGTAGAACGTTTGCTGCTATAGGTGGAGCCTTCAGTGGTTTTAGCAGCATTCCTGTGATTTGGCTTTGATACTTGGCAATCCTCTAGAGAAGGCATGTTATTCTACCAGTTATAAAGTTTGTTGCTATAGGTGAAGCCTTCAGTGGTTCTAGCAGCATTCCTATTATTTGGCTTTGGTACTTGACATTCCACTAGAGAAGACATGTTGTTCTACCAATGTGCTTTTCCTGCGACTGGTAGAACATGTAGTTGATATCGGGGTGATGTATTGAGCGGGATGGTTAGGTTTATGGAACCCGAAGAGGCCATGTCACTGTTGGCTATCCTGTTACATGTTAGTTGCAACAAATGTATCGTTTTGATGGTTGAGATTTGAAGAGTCAGAACACTTCGCTTAACAAGTACTTGAATAGTCACATGGAGTGGTTGGAAAGGCACTTTTTCTCTATAAATAGGGATTTGTTTTCCTCCTTTAAAGAAGAAGCATTCTACCATTTTACGAATTTTCTTTCTAGAAAAAAAGGCTGTTCCGGTGTTCTAGAATCTCAGTACTTGTGTTTTTATATTGACAAGATAATTTTTTACAATCCTCTACTTTCTTGTATCCCAAGGCCATATTTGCTGGGCAAACTTATATGCATACTGATTTATATTAGTAAGGGGCAAATATTGTTTTATATACTGAACTTTTCGTACTTGAAAACTGGGGGATTGAAGTATCTACTTTACACAAGTTACTTTTATTTGCCTCGTTTCACCCACCAGTTCCAGCATTTCAAATGTTTGATTTGATGGGCTTCCAGATCTTTGCTTAAAACCTTAGAGACGCCATTATTGACCTCATCGTTCGGCTCATAAATGGTTTCTCCTTTTGCTTTATCACAGCATTATTTATAATTACAAGTAGTTGCATTCAAATAACTTATCTATCCCTGGTCTTTGATTCTACTATGCAAGGTTTTTAACACAAATGCAGACCTAAAGCTTTAATTGTGTTAGTGAATGGTTAATGGTGACTCCCTGTGCGACATATATTTCCTTAATCTTGATTACCGTAGGCACCTCTATTCTTTTCCTTCTTGTGGAGTGAATAATAGTTGTTCCTTTTGTATTCTTCATCTAATCTTCGTTGTAGCATTTCAAGGCACCCTCTTCGAGAAACTTGAGTGTTTTTATCTATGAAAATATACCACTGTATTATGTTTAAGTTGCATATAACAGAGGCAGTCGTATAATTATGCTAGTCTTTCCTGTTTATTGGTCACATGCAGATAGAAGCTATTATTGTTTATAGAGGATAGACCATCTCTCATTTAGTTTGAATTATCCAGGTGGGATCAGTCAAAGCCTGCATCTGTGTTAAACTTGTTTCTTTTGAAATTCCAAGAGGTAAATTTTCTTCTTCTCTTGCCTGTAAGAAGTGATTCATTTCATACTCCTAGGGGTGCATGTAATAGCAACTTCCATATCTGTTGTATCGGCATAGCTGACACCTATATCTTATTTGTCTTGGGAAGCATTTGTCCATCACGTTCTACTTTGAAAACCACACTTGTATGCATGGGTACAAGGGTATGCATCTTTAGTTTCTCTCTCACACTTTTTTTTTTTTGTTTTTTTGCATGGTTACAAACATACACACTCACACACAGGGTAAAACAAGAAATCAATTGGGCTCATTGTTTCAAAAAGGGCTAGGCGGCACCCAGGCAGCCGTGGGGGTCTAGGCCGCCCAATGCCTAGGCATGCGCCCAGAACTTGGGCGGCCCAGTTGAAAAAAAGAAGAAGATAGAAGTTGAAAAGAGATTACCATAATCCATATTTTCATACAATGCTAAAACATTAAAACCTTACAAGCATACATTGATAGTCTGATACACAAAAGTTCGATGGTAGAAACTAACAATGAGAAAAAAAATATACAAAAATTCAAAAAAAATATACAATCTAGGACACAACAGTCAACACACAACATCAAGAGTCAAGCACTCAATCGTCTTCAACTCTTCATTCTTCAGTCATCATCATCATCATCATCATCATTAGAAGGAATAGGGTAAGCCTCATCATACGCATCAGATTTGAGGCCATCAGCATTAGAGTTATCTCCCTCTTTAATATAACGCTCGTCCTCATCTGTTTCTTCTGAATCTGCATCTTCCTCCTCCTCTTTTTTTACCTCCCTCTTATTATGTGCAGATGAGGCCCTAAGAGTCTTGGCTGCTCTACCCTTTTCTCTCTTTTTGTGTTTCTTTGAACTCAAATGTTGTATAATCTCCTCTTAGTAGCCTCAATAACATTTTTACACGTGGCAACATCCCCTTTTAATACTGTCAATGTGTTTTTTGAACCAATAAATTCTCCAATTAGTATCCTTTCCACAATAATTACATTTAATACAATTTTTGTCATTCGAATTCGGGCTATAACCATACTTCCAACCCGGATTACTACTTCTAGAAGAATTTGGAGAAGATATTTCCATAGAATAATGTTCATTTTTATCCTTTTCTGGTTCTTCTAAATTTAGAAATTGTCTAATCCCGAATAGCTTCAGGAACTTTTTTACAACAAGCAACATTCCCTTTAATACATGCAATATGTTTCTTGAATCGGTTGATACCCCCATCGGTATCTTTTTCACAAAAATTACACTTTATACAATTTTTATCGTTTGGCTTCGAGTTCTGACCATATTTCCAATCGGGATCATTTCTTAGAAGAACAAAAAATAGATTTATTCAAATGACAAGGATTTTGTTCCTGTTTTTGTTTTACAGAACTCATATATTGCTTAATCTTTTCTCTGATACCTTCAGGAACGTTTTTACAAGGGGCAACATCCCCCTTAATACCGGCAAGATGTTTTTTAAACTTGTTTATGCCCCTTTTTGTATAATTTTCACAATAATTGTATCTAATGCAATTTTTGGATTCGGGTTATATCCATATTTTCAACCCAGATCTCCACTCGATTAGATCCTAAAGAAGATATCTTAAAATAAAACAAGCAATCTAAAAAATAAAGTTTTCCACTTAGTATTACGCGAACTCCAAACTCCCATTTCTGAGATGTTTTCTGGTGTTGACATATTAAAAAATACCCTCTAATAGGATTAAAAAACTACAAACTCCAAACTCCAAACTCCCACCTCTGAAATGTTTTTTCAAAAACACGGTCTAATAGGATTAAAAAACTCCAAAACTAAATATTAAATCTTATCTACCTGGGTGATGCCTGGATCCATTTTCGTAACTTTGGGAAACATTATGATCCAATGAAAATAAAAAAATCTAGTTTGTTTGAAGGTTTTTTTTTTGTTCTCTAAATTTAGTTTGGTGGAGGTTTCTTTTTCTCTATGGGTTCATGTCATTTTAAGTTTAAAATGAACGTAAAACACATCCTTAAAAGCTTTTATATTTTAAAAAAAACTCTAGAATAAAAAAAAACTCATTTCGGGCGGGGCGCAGACATCAGGGACTGAGGACAAACTTTGGTCCCTTAAGCTTGGGCGATCCTTGAGGCCCAACTTTGGTCCCCTAAGCTTGGGCGATGGGCATAGGCCTTCTTGACCGCCTAGGCGCTGGGCAGTCTGCTCTTAAAAGAGTGATGTTTGGGCTGGAGTTGAATGTTTAGCTGAGGAAAAGGCTTATTAGGGTAGCTGACATCTCTCTTGAAATGAAAATAGTTGGGAAGACAATTTCACGTGTGGATCAGGAAATCTTGTTGAATCATGAGAACTAAAAATATCTAGTTCATGCTTATCGTTATTGAGGAATGTGTTGCAATTGTTCTGTGCTGTTCCTCATAGAGAACACCTGGTCTGTATAGGCAGAAGAGCATGAATCGACGACCCTTGATCAAATAAGAGAGAAGGAGCCCGATTTTTACTCAATGGTAACTCATGTCCTTGAGCGAGCTGCTTTGGACTTTGGCCTCTAGTTCTTATCAGGCACGCAGCAGCATATATAATTATCAGTTATTTCTCTCTCCCCCCTTTGCTCTTAGCATGTCATTAGGAATTTTCAATGCGAGAATCATGGAAACTAAATATTATATAATGTAGTGGGGAAACATTTTTTTTATTTTCCCTCATAATTATCGATTTCAATTTCAAATTTCAAAGGATAATATTTAAAGCTAAAAGACAGTATGCACCTTTGGGAGTATGCTGTCCATTTATTCTCTCGGGTAAACCCCCACCTAGGATTAACTTTAGCATCCCAAATTTTGGCTCATATATTAATGTAAAAAAAAATCCTAATTGTACCCTTTAAGCACTTGAAAAAAATAATGTCTTAAAATTGAATAGAAACTGTAACTTTTAAATGGTGAGATTTGTGTTAGCAAATGCCAATTTCAAATATTTTATTTGAAAAATAATCATTTAATGATTCTTAGGTGGTTCTCAAATTTCAAATTGAAAAAGATCCTCCTAAATAGGTTATTTTACCGAGGGAGTAGAAGTAAACTTTGCTCGTTAAGGAATTATGCCATATTTGTTTTCCTTAAAGGAAAAATTATGTAAAACTTCACCAATGACTAGAATTATGGTTTGGTCCATGATATTTGATATTTCACGTGAAGGTCTCGTGTTTTTCTTTATGCCGGTTTTGCACCGGTCCACAGTCCGATGTGGAAAACATTTGACTAATTTTTTATTTTATACTTCCTTTTGGTTGTTTTCAAGGTATTATGATGTCACAAATATGAGATCAACTTATTTATGGGTGGTCAAATATTAGAAATATTGGACAGCCTTGTCATCGCAGATGGTGGTTTTGAATGAAGCGGTCCAATATCTTAAACATCGGACTTTTTTTAACTATATAAAAAAGGGAAAAAGTATGTATAAGATGTTAACCTTATGAATAATCTAAAAAACTACTAGGAAAGGTTGCTCTTTGGCTAGAAAACTCTCAAATCGGTCATCTCGATCTTGAGATTCACCTGCATGGAATAAGGGGATTTCTTGTCTTAAAAATAGTTTATCTTCTAACACATTATCTGGATCGTCCATTTTTTTAATTTTCAAGTGTTTATAAATTTGATTGATCGAAACTATATTTTCGGCATGGTTTTGAAGTTACCTTACTTCAATAGTATAAGGTCGACACTTTATACAAACCTCACCCATAAAAAAAAAGGCCATCCAACCATTGTTGGAAAAACCTTGCGATCTAACCGGTAACCGTCTGGTTAGATCGGAACTAGCTAGTTCTGGTTTCAGGCTGTTTTGGTGATTGACCGATATTTAAAAAAAACAATTCAAAAAAATGTGTATAAAATCTCAAAAATAAGGAGTTTAGTTTGTAATACATTTTTTAATATTCTTTACATTATGGTAAATATTAGAAATTGTTTTGGTAATTAATATTGACTTTTATATTTTTCCCATGTTTTTTTTTAGAAAATTTAAAAAATAGCCCTAGATATAAATCAATTCTTTAAAATCTATTTTTTTTTTAATTAATTTTCAACTTCATTTGAATGTGTTTTGTTTTAATTATTTTTTATATGCTTTTTATATTTTAGTAGATTTTTTTTGTATTTTTTTATTTTTTTCAATAAATTTTTGACTGCCCGGGATTTGTTCGGTTAGAACAGTTGAATCGGTCGATTTACCGATTATGCCGATTAAACCGCTTCCGGCCCATATTCGGTTAATCGTTTCGATTTGATTTTGCGAACACTTGTTCGAACCCAAAGAAAAGTTATAAGGTTGGTTAAGGCGACCTATGAAGCGCCGGGTTCCACCCAACCTAAGAAATGTGGTCCTCCACCCCAACCAATGGAGAGCCACATTTCAGGGGTGTGAAACACCGGCTTTTTCGTTTGGGTGCATTAATAATCATATACAATAAAAACTCGTAGTCATTTTTAGTTATTAAACAACAAATCAAATGACTTAAAGTCTAAAGGCGGGTGATTGTGACATTCTTGCCAATAATATGGGCATATGATAGTACAAAAAAAAAAGAAGCTCATAGTGAGGATGGTAATGGATTCAACCAGACCCGAGACCCGATGGGTGTGGATATGGATCAAACTTTTGAACCTGACAGGTCGGGTTTGGGTTCAAAACTTGGACCAAAATATTATTCGGGTATGGGTCCAAGTCCAGGTGGACCCAACCCATACCTAACCCATTGCCACCCCTATGTGGGCTGTCAAGCATTTCTTGGTTCGGCCTAAGGACCCAAGAATCATCACACACTGTCAGAAATGGTGATATCCAAAATCACCCACATAAGGAAATCCCATATGATGTGGGATTGAGATTGATATTGATTAGTTTCTTAAAGGAAACAGAAATCCAAAAAAGTTAAGATTTTGGGATATATCTCTTGGTTCTTGAGATATATGTAACACCTATAGGAAGTTTCCTATTTAGTGTGGACTCCTAACCTTTTATATATATATATATATATATATATATATATATATATATAGGATGAAGATAAAAAAATAGGTGTACCCTACTTGGGCCACCATATGGGAAATGTGGCTTTCCTTAGAGAGAGAGGCAAATACTTCCCATGGACGAGAGGCAAGGCCTCCACTTAGAGAGGAGAGAGTTTTATGTAGAGAGAAACACCATGATGTGTCTCTGTAGATTGAGAAACTGGTTTCTTTTAGAGAAGCGGTTTTCATGGAGAATTTGGGTGGTTTCCCTTTTTAGTGAGAGAAAGTCTCGGTTGGTCTTAAATGTCTTTTCTTGGACATTGGTTTAGCTGTAGAATAGAGATATGTCTCTTCTTGGATAATGGTTTAACTGAAGAATAGAGATGAGAGATCGTTGGGTCGTGTCGATCGGGAAAGCGGGTTTAAAAGGGTTTGCTCAATTGGGTTTTGTCGAAGGTTAGAGAAGTAACTCTATGGCGCAAAATATGTGATGTAACTTTCATTGATATAGTGAATTTCAATTTGTTGTATCCTTGGATCTAGCCCTCTTGGGGCCAACCATGAAAATCTTTGTGTTCTTGTGATAAGTGTGTTTCGTGCTTTATTGCTCGTATTATGGTTCACGCTCTCTCCTATTTTTGTTTCTAACTGGATAAATACATGATCTTTGTTGGATCCAACTTTTGGGATTCCTGTCCCGCATCTAAGAGGGTGGGTTCTTAAATCCTAATAAGTAGTATCAGAGCGTATGATTTATTACAAGGCTAGTGTTTGTGCATTTGGTTGAAGAAAATCACATGGAAAAGTATGCATGCGTTTTATTTGAGATGGAAAAATAAGATGGCAAGTACCATTTTTCGCAAGAATGATGAAAGAATTTATTTGGCAAAAGATGCTATCCATATGATGTTGGCATAGTGAGCAGATGATTTTCATATCAAGGTGGAGATCGTTGGATATGGTGATATCCAAAAGCACCCACATAAGAAAATATCATATTATGTGGAATCGAGATTGATATTGATAAGTTTCCTAAAGAAAATAAAAATCCGAAAAGATTAGGATTCTAGGATATGTCTCTTGGTTCTTGAGCTATATGTAACACCTATAGGAAGTTTCCTATTTAGTGTGGACTCCTAAGTTTATATATATGGGATGAAAGATAAAAGAATAGGTGTGCTCTATTTAGTTTACCATATGAGAAATGTGGCTTCCTCTAGAGAGAGAGAGCCAGAGGCCTTCTGTGCATGAGGGGCAAGGCCTCCCCTTAGAGAGAAGAAAGCTTCCTGTAGAGAAAAACACTACGATATGCCTCATGTAGATTGAGATGCTGGTTTATTGTAGAGAGACGATTCCATGGAGATTTTGAGTAGTTTCCTTTTTTAGTGAGAGAAAGACTCGGTTGCTTTCAAAGGTCTCTACTTGAGATATGTTCCTTTCTGAGAAAAACAGTGGTTTAGTGGTGGAATAGAGATATGTCCTTTTTTGAACATTGGTTTAGCTGTGGAATAGAAATGAGAGATCGGTGGGTCGTTCCGATTAGGAGAACGGGTCTAAAGGGTTTGTTCAATTAGGTTTAGTCGAGGGTTAGAGAGGTAACTTTATGTCCAAAAATATGTGATGTAACTTTCATTGGTGTAGTTGATTTCAATTTGTCGTGCCCTTGAATGTAGCCCCCTTGGGGTGAACCATTTAAATTTTTGTGTTCTTGTGACGTGTGTGGTTCATGTTTTATTTATCGTATTATGACTCGTGCTCTCTCTTATTTTGTTTCTAGTTGGATAAGTACATGATATTGATGGCATCTAACTTTTGAGATTCCTATTCCGCATCTAAAAGGGTTCTTAAATCTTAACACCAAAATGAAAGACGATGTCGTTCTTCATCTTGGTCATATTGGTACCATTGATTGAATTCATGTGACAATTCATTGACTCTATTTAAGAACGAATCATTCAAATTAGTGGGCACCGAACTATATCCAAATCCTTGAGTGTTAGTGTTTTGTTGCGCTCCTAATCTAAAATCCCCGAAGTTTGTCCATCCTTCATATTCACCTTATTTTAGTGTTGTGACATATTATATATATATCCTAAAAAATTAAGATATCAAAATCACCACTAGCTACGAAGAGAGAGAGAGAGATAGAGAGACGGATGCCAAGGAGAGAGAGAGAGAGAGAGAGAGAGAGAGAGAGAGAGAGAGAGAGAGAGAGAGAGAGAGGTGAAAACTGGAAAAAAGAAAAGAAAAAAAGATCGATCAATCTGCCTGTAAATTCATCATCTCGACATCAACAAGCATAGACAAGAGAGAAAAATGGATTTCAAGTTTTGACAATAGTGCATCTTGTAACGTATTTTTGGACTATCAATTTTCAAGATTTTCAAGTTTTCATAGTTATGCTCAATCTACACTACTTTTAAAGTTTTAAATTTTATAAGATGAAAATATATTTTAAAGCTATCACAAAGATTTCTAGAATTGAAACCACATTTCTCAACAACATTTGAAGGTTCACTTTACTTTGATTGTTTAGAGCTTCAGCTCTATACAACAGTATTGTTTTATATGTGGAGAGATTTATAAAAATCTAAAAAAAAGATTATACAAAAATAAGGATTACGAACATGCACAAAGCATTTCCAAAAACACCTACATTATATAAAAAAAGATTTATATACGATTCATATATTTTTACAAATATTTTTACTTTTTAAAATTTTCTATATGCCTTGAGTTGTGCACACAACTCGGGGCAACTCGGCCGCCTCCATAAACGAGTCCGAGTCCACTTGAACTCAACTGTCACAAAATGCTGGTTAGAAAGCATATTCATCTTTTTGTTCTAGCTTACCCTTTTATTTATTTTTAATTTTTTAATGGTACTAATTCGAACTTTAGAAAGTTATCTTTCATCTGCTTTCCTTTTTGGGTGCGGTCATACCATCACTATTGCACCGAATCCCATAAGAACTCTGAGGTTAAGCATGGCAAGAGTAGCAATAGAATGGATGACGTCTTGGGAAGTTCTTGTGTTGCGCCCATTTATTCTTAGGGCCATCATCCCCATTAATTCACTTAAAAAAAACCCTTACAGGTAGGGGGCCGTCATCCTCACTAATTCACCCCCAAAAAAAAAAAAAATGTACACCATTATAAGGACCTCTTCTTCCCCACTAATTCACCAAAAAAAAAGAAAATGCCTTTTTTTTCGGTGCCATTTCAAGAACCTCTTTTTTGAAAGCACTCCTTGAAAGGCGTCTAAGCAAAGTACCGTAACCATATGAGTTAGAAACTGTGATATAGGAAAAAAATAAAATAAATACATAAAATTCCATTTCGCCCTCCCCTCCACGAGTCCGCTTAAAAAAAGCGTGGAGGTAGAGGAGGGTTAGAGAGGGATTAAGCTTAATGGGTTGGGTTAGAAAGAGATAGGCAGCTCTAGGATCCTGCATGGCGATGGATTTAAAATGAGGTTTTGGCACAAGAAGTGGTTGGAAGAGTGTCCTTTGCGGCTAGTGTATCCGCATCATTTGTTCAAAGATATAATGCATTGGTGACTAATATGGTTTATTCAAAGATATAATGACTAAATTCTCATAAATGTATGGGGATGTGATAAGATAGGAACATGAACTGGTGACTAATATGATTTCTTTGGAGGGAGGGCAGGTCACTTGGAAGATCGTCCTTGATATTAGAAGGGTCGATCGGAGAGTTGAAGAACGATATCTGTCCGGATCGACCTCAAGTGTTTAAAGTTTTAAACCAGTGTTTTAAAAAACGCCGAGTCGAATCGGACTCGCCCGGTTCGACTCGGAAATTGTAAAAGTGGATCGTATCGGCTAAAAAATCGGAAATCGTCCGGTTCTAGAGAGAACCGGACGATTCTGTACAATGACTCGCCGATTCACTGTACGGAATCGGCGAGTCCCGTATGGAATTTATTATTTTTTTTTTTATTTTTTTTTATTTTTATTTTTTTTGTTTGTAATCCATGATAGATTTTTTTGTAATACTTGATCAATTTTTTTGTAATCCATGATCAAATTGTTTTTGTTTTTTTGTAATCCATGATCGAATTTTTTGTTTTTTTGTAACCCATAATAGAATTTTTTGTAATCCATGATCGAAATGTTTGTTTTCTTTTCTTGTAATCAATGATCGATTTTTTTGTTTTTTTTTTTTTTTTTGTAACCCATAATCCATGATCGAATGTTTTGTAATACATGATCGAAATGTTTGTTTTTTTTTTGTAATCCATGATCGAAATGTTTTTTTTTTTTTTTGTAATCCATGATTGAATTTTTTGTTTTTTGCTTTTTTTGTAACCCATGATAGAGTTTTTTGTAATCCATGATTGAATTTTTTGTAATCCATGATCGAGCTATTTTTTTCTTTTTTTGTAATCCACGATTGAATTTTTTGTTTTTTTTTGTAATCTATGATCGAATTTTATGTAATCCATGATCGAATTTTATGTAATCCATGATCGAATTTTATGTAATCCATTATTGAATTTTTTGAAAATTTGTGATTTTTTTTTTTAATCCATGATCGAATTTTTTTTTGTAATCCATGATAGAATTTTTTGAAAATTTGTGATTTTTTTTTTAATCCATGATCGATTTTTTTGAAAATTTGTTATTTTTTTTTTTTAATCCATATTATTCAAAGAGAAAATGAGAGAGATGATGATTCTGAGGCCACCCTATCCCAGCCATATTATTCACATATCGAGTCCCAACAGCAACAGTGTAGGGATGAGCACGAAATACTGTAAATTAAATGTTGAATGGCGGTTCATGCAGGGAAAGAACATATCAATATTCGCATATTCATTCAAAAACATGAAAATTCTTAATGGAGTACCCTCATTTTTTATTGAATTCCTAAAAAACAATATTTATAATGAATTTTAATAATTTTTTCGATTTTTTTTTAAGCTTTATTATGACCGATTCACCCAATTCCCGATCCGGATCGCCGATTCGCCGATCCGGATCGGTTTTTTGGAAGCCCGATCCGGGTCACCGATCCGTTTTTTTAAACCATTGGTTTAAACTATGGAACTGTAAGGTCCTCCATCGAGTTAAGGCTTTCGCCTGGATCCTTGCCTAAAGGACATTCTAACCATAGATTAAATTCGCAATCGAGGCATGATTTTTACTAATTTCTGTTTGTTTTGCGTGAACGATGAAGAATCCATCGACCGTATCTTTATCCATTGTTCGTATGCTGAAGAACCATGGAGTTGGATTGGTGATGTTTCTAATTGGTCTGCGCCTCTGCCGAGGGATGTTTCTTAGCTGCTGCAATATTTTTGGTCCCCCATTTTCTCTTCGGTGGTTATGTTTGTGGATAATTCTTTTGACTGCATCCTTCTGGAATTTATGGAAAGAGTGTAACGTCAGAACCTTTGATGGTGTCGGGATAACTTTTGATGGCGTCCGGGATTTTTCTAGTTTGTGCTTGGCTATTAAGCGGTCAGTTGTGACCTACGCCCAGGCTGCCTTCCCTTTTAAAATGGTGCCAAAAGAAGGTTTCTTCTCTCATTTTGGAGAGGTCTTGATCTTTAAGGAACGTTGTCTTTGAAGGACTTTAGTGTGGGCCAAACCGCTGGTTGGGTGGTTTAAATTAATTTTGATGGCAGTGTTTGAAGGGAAAGGATCTGCTTATCTCAGGTTATAGGGGTTTACTGAGGAGTTATGATGGAGGAACACTCTGATCTTACCAAAAAAGGATGCACGACTGTGAAATTAATAAGGCTAAACTTTGGGCCTTGAAGGTGGGCCCTCGAGACTTACCCCTACTCAGCTGAGAGTGATTATTGAAGGAGATGCAACTAATGTGATAGTGTATTTTGCCGGACCTTACTCCTTGGAGATTGAGCCCCATACTGGATGAGATCCTCCATCTTTTGTATGGGCGAGAAATCAGCTTTGCCCATGTTCATCGTGGCTTCAATTTGGATGCTAACCTTCTAGGTTTTGGTATGGCGTGGGCACAAAACGTGGCCCGAGGGCATGCCAAATTGTTTTGGAAAAGGTTTATGTAAGTGATCATGCTGTAAAAGTATGGTGCACCTAAACAGTTTGTTGTGAAAAGTCGTCAGTTCAATTAATCGTCTCGATATAAGCATAAAAAACAAAGATTTTAAGTCCTAAAAATTGTGTATTTTATAATATATTATATGGATTGCCCATTTTCACAATTTAAAATATTTATAGATATGCTCAATCTCAACCAAAACTTTAAATTTCATAATTAAATCCTAAAAATAGTGCATCAAAAAGTATCACACTTTCACTTTTTCCATGAAACAATGGCAAAGAAATGCTAATTTCTTTTGGAAAAAGTTCATGTGAGGTGCCGTGATGCTATAAAAGCATGGTGCTAGAATGCCCTATGATTGATCATCTCAACATCGAGATGTATGGGCATAAAAAGCAAAGACTTTAAGTTCTAAAAATAGTGCATCCCGTAACATATTATCTAGATTGTTTATTTTCATAATTTGAAGTGTTTATAGATTTGCTCAATTTCAATCATTTTCTGATCTTTAAATTTCATAATTAAAATAGAACTGGATTTTTAAGCTATTATAGGAATTTCCAATATCAAACATCTCTTTTCAAGAGACGATTAAATCAACCCATGTTTTGTTATGCTCTCAAGTCCTTAAACTTATGAACTGTTTTGGTAGTGGACCAATTCATTGACATACCATCATGTGACACTGAGCTGTGAGTAGCCAAATGGTACTTAGCTAATCTTATTACTAAAGAGTCAACATGAACAATTATGATTTCACCAGATTTTACTTGTGGTCCGTCTTAGGATATACATATATTTTCACAAAAGAATTGTCCAAGGCTAATTATTGTTGATGTATCTTCCCAATAATCATGATAGAGAAAGCACCGATTCAAATTAAATAGAGTCAAAGTGATGTTACTGCATGGATCAAGACCGTAAATCTTCCAATATCAAAATTGCATCTTCCGGCTAGGTTTGTGCTGCCCTCACTTGATGGTCTAAGTTGACACCTTATGCAACCCACACCGAAACATTTTTATTGGGGCTTTATGGCAATAGTTAGGGCACTGAGTATGCAACGCGCCATTGCCCCAGAGATATTGAAGTTACTCAAATAAATAGTATCGAAATTACTCAAATAAAGAGGGGAAAAGTTTATATAACGTTGTAGCCTTAAAATGTAAAATTAAAGATGCATCTAAAAAATCCATTGAAAAAAGCTATTTTAATGTTGAAAAACTCTCTAATTGATCATCTCAACATCGAGATGTATGGTTTATGAAAAAAAAAGAACAAGATTTCGAGTCCTAAAAATCGTGCATCTTGAAGCACATTATCTAGATCATCCATTTTCAAGATTTTCATTTGCTTATAGATCTACTTGATTTTAACTATTTTTAAAGTTTAAAATTTTATCATTAAATGTGAAAATAGATGTGAAAATAGATTTTCAGATAATCTTAAAAAACATTTATACCAAACACCAAAATTACTTGATTTTAACTATTTTTAAAGTTTAAAATTTTATCATTAAATGTGAAAATAGATGTGAAAATAGATTTTCAGATAATCTTAAAAAACATTTACACCAAACACCAAAATTAAATGTTCTGATAAAATTTGGAGATGCACTTTAATTGAAATGTTGCAACCTTATAGAAATCGCACCCAATTAAAATACCCATTTTTGGATTAGGTAAAATCGCACCCAATTAAAATACCCATTTTTGGATAGGAATAATCGCACCGAATTAAAATACCCATTTTTTAGAAGAGGTAAAAATCGTGAACGGCAGGATTCGAACCTGCGCGGGCAGAGCCCACATGATTTCTAGTCATGCCCGATAACCACTCCGGCACGTCCACTAAACATGCAATTGATATATTCTGCAACAATCAGAACATAATTTAGATTTTCTTGGGTTTATAATAAATAGCGTGCAATGCCGAAAGAAAAGGGGTGCGATCATGCTTATTTTAGATAGAGATTTTTAAAACACCTTGAGATTTGAAGATTCTCCTTCTTATCAAATAACCTCCCTTAATTATGTAAAGCAAAAATTTTATATAAAGGTGAGGATCTAAACAATCAAATGAGAGCCCACCTCGAAAAGTTCACTAGAAGAGGTTATTTTGATGCCCCAATATCCTAAAATTCGTCATCTCGACATCAAGATGAGGATATTTGGTCATCTCAACATCAAGATGCATTAACATAAGAAAAAATAGATTTCAAATTTTGGAAATGGTGAATGCAGTTTTGCAATGTCAATTTTCAAGTTTTCATAGATCTAGCCGATCTACACTATTTTTGAAGCTTCAAAATTTATAATTAAAAATAAAAATATATTTTAAGGCTATTCAAGTATTGAAACTACATTTCTTAACACTATTTGAAGGTGTGATTTACTTTGATTGTTTAGAGACTTGGCTCCCATGTTCTCAAAATCAAACAAGAATGGTTAACCGGATATGGGGCCGGAAGCGGTTCAACCAGCCTAACCGGTAAACGATTGATTCAACCGGCCTAATCGGGCAAGTCCCAAGCAGTAAAAAAGTGTTAATAAAATATGAAAAATATATTTAAAGCATGATTAAACAAAGCACATCAAGATGAAGTTGAAAAATAATTAAAAAATAGATTTTAAAGAATCGATTCGTTCCCAAGAGTATTATGAAATTTTTCAAAAACGATGGGAAAGTGTAAAAATAAGTATTAATTGCCAAAACAATTTCCAATCTTTTCTAAAATGATGAAAAGCATTAAAAATATATTACAAAAAAAATTTCTTATTTTTGGGGATTTTATATATATTTTTTATTATTATTTTTTTTTAAAAAATACCCGGCAAGTTCACCAACACGGGCCAAAATTGGAAGTGGCTCTAGACAATCAAATGAGAGCCCACCTAAAAACTTTCACTGGAAGAGGTTGTTTTGATGCCCAAATATCCTCAAATTTGGTCATCTTGACATCATGATGCATGGACATGAGAAAAAATGGATTTCAAGTTTTGGAAATAGTGCATCTTGTACTACATTTTTGGACAATTAGTTTTCAAGATTTTCAAGTTTACATAGATTTGCTCGATCTACATTATTTTTTAAGCTTCAAATTTAAAAAATAGAAATGAAAATATATTTTAAAGCTATCACAAAGATTTCCAGTATTGAAACCACATTTCTTGACACTATTTGTAGATGCGCTTTTTTTTTTTGACAAATATTATGGGCTTTTATTAATAAGATGCTTCAAAGGCATGTGATTAGTGTGGAATCAAATCGTTAGAAACAAGAAGAGAGGGAAGAGAAACTCCAATCTTGGCCAAGCCATTAGTTGAATCACTTGCCTCTCGAAGGGTGTGGCAAAAAAAGAAATCCTCAGATTCGATAAGGCCTAAAGAAAGGTGTGGCAAAAAAAAAACCCTCACATTCAATAAGGCTCAAAGGTCTAGGATTTTAATCCAAATAGAGAAAAGAGACCACGAGACCCTTTGCTCTCACCATTTGATAATGTCAAGTGAATCCCCTTCCACAATAATATCTCTATTAAAACCCTTCTCAATAAGAATTAGTAGACCTCAAAGGAGAGCAGTCAATTTAGCTTGATTGGCGGTTGTATAGCCACAAGGGCCAGAGAAAGAGAACAGAGTCGCTCCTAAACTATCGCGCAATAGACTGCCAACACCTGCCAGATCCTTTCCAAAAGATGTGCTTTACTTTGATTGTTTAGAGCCTTAGCTCTATACAAACCGCACCCTTATCTAAAGGAAAAAGTTTATATAGAGCGAATGCTCTAAACCATCAAATTAGAGCCCATGCAAAAAATTTCACTAGAATATGTTGTATCAATGCCCAAATATCTTCAAATTGATCATCTCGATATCAAGATGCATGAACATGAGAAAAAAGAATTTTAAGTTTTGGAAATAGTGCATCTTGTAATACATTTTTGGACCGTCAATTTTCAAGTTTTCACAGATCTGCTCCATCTACACTATTGGAAGGTACGATTTACTTTCTATACAAACCCCACCCTTATCTAGGATATCTATTTATTTGTGAAAGTTGAAGTGAGAATAAAATTATAAGTCTCGTCATTTTAGCTTTTGTTGCTGCTACTTTCTATACAAATCGCACCCTTATCTAGGATATCTATTTATTTGTGAAAGTTGAAGTGAGAATAAAATTATAAGTCTCCTCATTTTAGCTTTTGTTGCTGCATGATAGCTTACAACATGCTTCTATTTCCATGTAGCATCCGAAAGTTGCGATGGATACCGATAAGACGTGCATGAGCGAGGTTCGGTTAGATGCAAAGGGAACTGAGTATGGGCATTAGAGAATCTATGAATCCATCCCTATCATGTATTGCGGATGCAAGAAAATGAGGCATAAATCATAACTTTGCATGTTGTTTCTCCTGGCTAAGATACCTCTAAACTTGGATACTAAGAAGCCCATTACTCTCTCAACTGGTGAAGAAGCTTGGAAGGTTGTGAAGGGCATAAAAGAGTTCTTTTACATGAAGAAAATCGAAGTCCTGGCGGAGATGGATGTATGCACTGAAATGCAGTGTGAACCAGTGTAGGAAAAATTGAATCGGAATGATTAACAGGATGTGGGGCCAGAAGTGGTTCAACATGCCTAACTAGTAGACTGGTCAGTTCAACCGACCTAACCGGGTAAGTGCCGTAAAAAAGTGTTAAAAAAATAAAAGAAATACAAATATATATATATATATATATATATATATATATATATATATATATATATATATATATATATATATATATATATATATATATATATATATATATATATATATATATATATATATATAAAGCATGATTAAACGAAGTACATCCAAATGAAATTGAAAATTAATGAAAAAATGGATTTTAAAGAATGTGATGGGCAAATATTACTTTGATAAAGCCGCCATGGTGAAATCGGTAGACATGCTGCTCTTAGGAAGCAGTGCTAGAGCATCTCGGTTCGAATCCGAGTGGCGGCACCCTCGAACCCCAAAAGGGACACAACAGATCCTATATCCCAAAATTGAAAATAGAATTCAATTCCTTATTTCTATTCTAGAATTAAAAATCAAAGAAATATAAAGAATAGATAATTGGAATGAATTCTTCCTTGTCATTTTCATGTCCCTAGGAAATTTGGGGGAGCATGTGGGAATGGTTTATATGTTATAGCCCAACCGTCCGTCTAGGATAGTCTGACATAAATGGGTACAAAACCAAAACAAATTATAAATGTATAGGGCTATACGGACTCGAACCGTAGACCTTCTCGGTAAAACAGATCAAACTGATTATTATCAAAATGATTCGAACTGTTTCAAAAACCCAACATGCACTTTTTTTGCTTTTGCATTGGGCTCTTTCATCAACTGATGGAAAGATCAGTTAGTCCACCATCTTTTTCTTTACAGAAAGATAACGATATGGTTCCATATGCTCCGTTTCCTTCTTTTTCTTCTGATCCGGGAGCAATACCAAAGTGTTTCAAAGGGTTTGTCCCGGATTCCTATTGAATTGGCATTGACGTTGAATTCCGAGAAAGCCTTACAAACCCGTAACTTAATCTTATCTTCTTTATCTTCTAGAACAACTATAGATTCTTATTCTATAGATATTTTATTCTTGAAGTTTTCTAAATACGATGGGAAAATGTAAAAATAAGTATGAGTGGCCAAAACAATTTTCGATCTTTGTTAAAATGAAGAAAAACATTAAAAAATACGTTACAAACGAAATCTCTTATTTTTTAAATTATATATATATTTTTAAAATACCCGGCTAGTTCACCAAAACCGACCAAAACCATAACGAGCTAGTGGCCCATTCCTATCTAAAAAAAGGTCTAAACGGGCCGTTAGAACTTAAACCACCCATTTTTCTACACTGGTGTGAACTGAAACATCCATGGCGACAAAAATTGCAACCTATTGACAATTTTTTGGAAATTCCTCAGTTGAAGCTCATCTCTCCTATAGACGGATAACAGTTGGTAGCTCAATGGAGTGTAGTGTCTGAAGAAGGCAATGCTACAAGAATAATTGTGATGGAACCATGTTATCTGATTCGAAACGAACAATGGCTCCAATTACAGCTGCATCTAGTCATAAGTACAACTGACGAAAGCTATGAAGACCCATAAAAATTTTAAGAGCCAAACTCAGCTGCAAGTGCTCGGGGAAAAACTCACCCAACAGTTCATATCTTTTCTTCTTGAAACCAGTTTTTGCAAACTCAGCCGGCCCAACTCGGAACCGACAAGTCAAATTGGAGCGTGGTACTAGCCAATCCAGTTTTGGCCGGTTTTGGTGGTTTGACCGGTATTTAAAACAATAAAATAAAAACAAATATATAAAATACCAAAAAATAAGGAACTTGTTTATAATGTGTTTTTGAATTTTTTTTTTTTTTTTTATCATTTTGATAAAGATTGGAAAATGTTTTGGCCATGAATACTTATTTTTACATTGCTTTCCATCTTTTTAACAAATTTCAGAAATACCCTTGTGCACAAATCGATTTTTTTGAATGCATTTTTTTCCACTGCTTTTCAATTTCATTTGGATGTGCTTTATTTAATCATGTTTTAAATATATTTTCATTTTTTTAGATTTTTTTGTATTTTTTTAATACTTTCTGGACGGCCAGGACCTGCCCGTTTAGGCTGTTGAATCGGTTGGTTTACCATTTACTCGGATCCGGCCCTTGGCCGGTTCGATTTTTTGTACACTGCTTGAAACTCTTTATATATCAATTATCTCATGGAATGGTCATGGCCTTCGAGGCCATGTTGGGATTTTCGATATTAAAAACTTTGTTAATGAACATAATTTGGGATTTCAATGGAGACGAAACTCCCATATGACATGACATACATTGGATTTGCCATCAACATCATTAGCTGCAATATTATCATAGAAACCCAAGAAGGCAAATCACGCCTTATTGTATTGTGGAATCCATGTATTTTTATAGTTCGTGTCATAAATGGTTACAATTGAAGCTATTTCGTTTATGCAATGGTATCACTTTAACAATCTCAAGATATATGCATTCAATACCGATGCTCATAGATCAATTCTTTGGGATCAATATTGTGGGTTCTTGGTGATTTTAACACGATCCTGGATAAATATAAAAAATTGGGTGGCCGGGATTCTTTGCCATGTGACTCTGAAACCTTTGTACACATTCTTGTGGACTGCATGCTTACTAACTTGGGCTCCTCAAGGAGCTGATTTCTGTGGTCAAATAATCAAGTTAGTAGGAGATGCATTCGCGAACGCTAGGATCGAGCTCTAGCTAATTCTAACTAGATTTTCTTTTTTCCCGAATTGAAGGTGCAACTACTGCCTAAAGGTAACTCTGACCACTGCCCTTTATTGGTTTCTTTATATGATATTGCTCCACTTGGACCAAAACCATTTAGATATTGTACATGGAAAAAAGCTCTAGGTTACCTTATAATAATCAAGGAATCGTGGAAGGGGAAAAAGTGGGCGACACCGATTTACTGTTTGTGGAAAAATTGGAGAGACTAAGGACCTATGTGACTGGAACAAATCTAGTTTTAGGAATGTTGGGGGAAAAATTCAAACTACTAATTAGAGTCTCTCCAATTCAGTAATGACCCGACAAATGAAAATTTAATTTTGGAAGAGCAAGAATGTTCCAATAACCTATAGCCGTTGATTATGAATGAAGAAAGCATATGGAGGCAAAAATCAAGATAAACCTGGTTGAGATAGGGTGATTCAAACACTAAATTTTCCCATCTCTCCACAATGACTAGAAGTAATAATGATAGAATTTTCCTTCTAAATGATCAATTAGGTAATACTCTTGCTACTGAAAAAGAAATTGAAGATCATATGATGGGTTACTTCAAAAACCTTTTGGCTCAGGAATTTGACACTGACCTTTATTTGGTTATTGGTTTCCCTCATCACACTCATATCTTCCTTTCTCCATAAGAACAACTTACGATGAATGTTAGTCTAAAAAAAATCAAAGCATGTATATGTGATATTAAGAATGAAAGCGCCCCATGTCTAGATGGTCTCAGTGTGAAATTTTATAAATTCAGTTAGGATGTGATCAATTGGGATATATTCATTATCCTTAATGACTTCTTTAGTAAATGAAAATTCCTCAAGGAGATAAACTCCACTTTTAATTGTCTCATACCCAACGTCAACTCGCCAAGCATCATGAAGGATTTCGGATCTATTCGCCTATGCAATGTCCTAAATAGGATTATCAATTAGGTCATCTCAAAGCTATTATGGAGAGTCCTCATCGACCTTATCAATCTTTGCCAGGTTACATTTCTCAAAAGGTGGGCTAACTACTTATAATATTTAAATGGAAAACGAGCTTATTTCGCTATGTCACAAAATTAATGCTAGGCCAAAAATGTGTCTACAATTGGACCTTAGTAGTACATATGATTGGGTATCATAGGACATTGTGCTTGCAAGACTTCATACTTATGGTTTTCTACAATTTTTTATTTTTTGGATTCCGTAATTGCATAACTAGGTCCTCTTTCTCAGTGTTACATAATGGCTCCCTCAAGATTACTTTAAAGGCAAAAGGGGTTTGCGATAAGGTGACCCGACTTTCCCCTTATCTTTTTCTATTGGTCATAGACTTTATGAGTAAGCAACTAGATCTCGCAATGATCTAGTGTATGCTTCCTAAGACTTTTCTTTTTTGCTATGATTCACTGTGTCAATGATGTGAATTTTTGTAAGGCTGCCATAACGGTGAAATCTATTTTATCTACCTTTGAAAGGACTATGGGGAAAACGCTGACTAAAGCCAAAAGTACTAGTTTCCATAGAAAATATAGAGTTTTGAATATATTTGCTTTTGGTGAGGGATCCCTTCATATAAGATATCTAACTACCATTGTTCCACAAATCTTTGAATTATAGCCATTGTCATGGCCTTATTGGAGGCTGGGGTCGTGATGATAGTACCTCCATACTCTAGTCACCATGTTGTGGTTGTTATTCCCATTGACACCACCCCAATAACACTTTAAAAAAGTAACTCCTAAACTATTTGAAAAAATGGGTAGAGGTATGTCTTCCCCATTGAATTAACAAAAAATAAAAAGATAATTGGAAAAATTAGATCCTAGCAGTCCCTCTCCATGTCTTTTGCGGGCTGCCTACAGCTTCTTAAATATGTTCTTAGTTCCTCTACCATTTTTTGCATATTGTCCTTTCTTTTCTTTTGTCATGTCATACTTGCCAAATGATATAGAGGTTACCACATAATTTCCTTTGGGCTTATACTGCACAAAAGAAGGGGCTTCAATTGGTAAAATGGAAAATGGTCTGTCTAAAGCTGAAAGAAGGGGATCTAGGCAATCGTGAGATATCTAACTTTAATATGATGAAACTAGCATGTGTGGAAAATATAAAAACCTGCACTGATGTTTAGGAATAATATTTCATTCCTTTTATGTAGTTCATTACATATGTTAGTTTCTATAATACTACATATCTTTGTAATCCTACAAATTGGGCCTCTTGTTTATATCTTTGATAAGCTCAATAATACATATGTTCATGAGGGCTTAAGGCCCAATTATACAGTAATACAGTTTCTCACAGCATGGACCTTGCCAACCTATCCTCCTTAATTTTCCCTTTTTTCAAGCATCGTTGTTTCAGAAATTCTTCTATCTAGAGTGTTAAAAAGAACAACTATTCTTTTGCTTGGAAGTATATTAAGAGGGGACTTATCTGTGATAGTTCTTTAGTAGATTCCTGAGTTGAGCCGTGGTTATCTGAATGGTCAATATGGGAGTCTTATGGTGATAATGTTCATAGGAGCCTAGATACCCTTGTTAAACCCAAGGTTTCATAATATTTGCATTGTTCTCCTCGATGTTGGGATGTTACCTCTTTGACCTCTACTTCGCTTTCTTGAGCTTGAGAGGAGGTCAAATCTTCCAAGGTCCCATTACAGCCTAGCAACGGTTTTTTCGTTTGTTTGGGTGCATACTCTTGATGACCGTTCTTTAATTAAATATGCTAGGGACTTCATTAGATACAAAAATAGCCCCCAACCCATGGCCAAGATACTTTGGTCGTCTCCCCCTCATCCTTAGGTGAAATAGTTTTCTTGGCTGTCCCTTCATCAATATCTCCCACCGATCATACTTTTGCAAACCATTGTTTACGATGAAAATCTAATAGATCTTTCGGTGAAGATCTCTCGAATTTTAATACCTTAAACTAATAAAATTGATGTAAATAAAATGGTAGAGAAAGTGGGACAAATTAAATTTAGATCTGAGGCTAGATTTGCCCGGAAATGAGTAGATCTACTTTCAGATTTGTGGCAGAGCCAGCATGATCCAGATGATTAAAACATGTTTTTTAAGACAAGTTAACAGATCAAAATAAATAAAACAGCATAAAACAGTAAAAGAAGAAGAAAGAGAGAGAAAAAAACAATATCAAACCGGGCCGGATGACACGAGACTCTTGAGCCTTCGATGACTCGCCCGTATCAGAACTGGTCCTCTTTGCCTTTCTGATTCGAATGTTGACCAATAGATCTCTGGTATAGAAGGGTTAGATCTAAGGTGGTTGTGCCCTAAGTCTAGTTTTGATCTAGGGTTGTTGTGCACTAGGTCTAGGTTTTCTCAAGCTTGGGGGTTAGGGTCTCAGGAGGCTAGGGTTTGTATTTTCTCTAGGGTTTTCAACTTAGGGATTTTTCTCAAGTCGTAAGTTTTTCTAGGGTCTGGAGGAGAATTCCTTAGGTTTTTTAAGGGTTTTGTGATCTCCATAGGTTGAATATGAATTATGATATTTTCTCTAATTTTTTGAGATTTTTTTCTAAATTTTTAGGAATTTTTTAATGGTTTTTCCTATTTTTGGGTAATTTTCCTATTTTAGAAATTTTTAAGGTTTTTTTGGTCTCGTTTCATCTCTCCTTTTGGGTTACGGAGATGTTGTATTTATAAGATTTTTTCTAAATTTTTTTGGAGTTTTTTTGAAATTTTTTGGATTTATCTTGAAGTTTTAGCCTTATCTAATTAAAAAAAACACGTTTACTGCATCATCAGATGCGTTGAATACGTCATCAGCCCGCGTCTGGGCTTGTCGGACTCGTTACAGCCCGGCTCGTGGCCCGACAATTGGGTCTCACTGGGACTAAATTGTCATTCACTATATCGTTTTATCTGTAGGTCCGATTCAGACGATTCTTGAACCGTTGAAAAACACTTGGGCTCTACTTCAAGTTGAGATAGGATTTGGATAGTTTTGGAGTAATTAAATTGGTTCTACTAGTATAATGAGGTCGTAAGGGTTCAGAAAACCATAGAATTTGCTAGATTTAAAATGTGATGTCTACAACCATGGGACCATCTTGATATCTATTTGTCCCTTTTGCTCTAAGAGCTATGACAATTCTAATCATATTTTGCTTTAGTGTGCCTTCTCACAGGTATTTGGAAATCCATTGCATAAAGGTGTGACAAAAGGTTTTCGCTTGCTTAGGAAATGAACTTGCATACTGTTTTAGATTTGAGGGGCTCCGACATGTGTGGAACTTTTTTTCTTCACAACAATTTGGTGTTTATGAGAGGAACATAATAATCAACCTTTTAGAGGTAGAGCTGCTAAATGTGAAAACCTGCTTACTCGGATTCTTGCCATGTGAGAGACTTTGGAGACGCTAAGTCTTGGGCTTTACATCCCTCAAAAGGACGAATCTCTCCATACAATGGCTACTGCAGAGTATCTAGGCTACTACTCTGATCTCTTGGTCCATGCCACCACCTCGACATTTAAAGCTAAATGTTTATGGGGTCTCTTAAGAAATCATGGTTTGGTGAGAAGTGGTGGTTTCATAAGAGATGATAATTGCCATTTTACTGCTTCTTTCGCTACTCCACTAGGGATTACATCAAACAAATTTGCTAAGTTCCATGCACTTGAGATATGTATTGATTTGGTGATTATGCTGCAATGCTTTCCTCTTCTAATAAAAGTGACTCCACCCTACTTGTTAACTCCATTTACGGCCATCACAAACCCCCATTGTCGCTTCATGTTATAGCAACCAATTGCCTATATATACTACTCTGAAATGGACATGATTGGTCAATTTCATACATCTTTTCATGGTAGCAACGTGATCCTCACTTGTTGAAGATTTATTTTATGTTGTTGTGATCATCATGCAACAACGTGATTTGCTAACAAGAACAAAAAACAAGTTCCGTATTGCAAGCTATATTAAAAATGAATGCCTCCATGAGAAATAAAGCTTCACAATATAGTGTTGAGAAAAAAGGACAAGCAAAATCATCAAAATTTGATTGTGGCAAAGTGTTGAAGCAACATCAACTTCAACCTTTTCAAAAAAGCTGGAACAATTTGAATGTAGTAGGATATAAGTTTCATACATGAGCACTTCTAGGTCTAATCCTTGAAGTCATATTATAGAAGCTTCACATTTACATGCATTAAATGATTTATTATAAATCATATGCTCCAGTTAAAAGTATATTGGAAAATAAGTCATAACAATTACACAAGTATATGTTGACAATAAATATGGATATGATTAACAAAAGATAAACAATATAAGTTCAATATAGGTAGGTTTAAGCATACATAGCTAAGCATAATAAATATAAAATATGGAAAAATTTTATATAAAATAGAGTCCCTAAACAATCAGGTTGTTCAAATTCTAGCTGCCCGGTTAGATCAGAACCAGCCACTAGCTGGTTCTGATTTCGGCCGAATTTAGTGAACCGATCGAGAATTTTAAAAACAATAATATAAAATCCCAAAAAATAAGGGATTTTGTTTGTATTGTATTTTTAATGTATTTTTATCATTTTGGTGGAAAATATTTTGGCCATCAATACTTATTTTTATATTTTCCTATCACTTTTTAAAAATTCCAAAAATACTTCTGGGCACAAATGAATTCTTTAAAATCTATTTTTTATTAATTTTCAACTTTACTTGGATGTGTTTTGTTTAATCACGCTTTAAGTATACTTCTTATATTTTATTAGATACTGTTTTATATTTTTTAAATTTTTTTAGCCCTTTTTTTACCACCCGAGTTACCTATTTCGATTCAATTTTTCCTACACTCGTTCAAACCTTTCAAGAAAAATAATTCTGAAAAAAAATGACTATAGTGGCCATTGTAACTATTGCATAATACATTGATGTAGATTGATCTCTCTGAAATGTGAGTAGCTGTAGTCCCCCATTGTTAAACTTCATATCCAAGTATAACCACTCTATGATTCAGGAACTATAGTTGTGCCGTCACTATAGAGGGCTAGTGCCAGACAACTAGGACTCGAGGGTAGGGTTTGGCAGGATTGGGCCGGGCAACTAGGACTCGAGGGTAAGGCTAGGCTGGAAAATCAGGACCCGAGGGTAGGGCCGGGCCGGGGTTCTAGGCCGGACTGGGCCGGGCATTTAGGACTCGAGGGTAAGGCCAGGCTGGAAAACCAGATCCGGTAGGGCCAGGCCGGGAAACTAGAAGGGTAGGGGCGGCCGGGCAACTACGATCCCAGGGCAGAGCCGGCCGGGCAACTATGACCCGAGGGCCAAGTCAGGCCCCCTTTTTCTTTGTTTTTTTTTCTATTGTTTTCATTCGATTTTATTTTGATAAGCTCTTGATAGGGCCGAGATCGGGCAGGCTAACACACTTTTGGCTCGGTCACCAAGTCTGGGTCATCCTATGGGAACTAAATCATCACGGATCACCTTTTCAAGTTTGTTTATGTTCATGTATGTTCATGTTCATGTATTTAATTAGATCTTTCATTTTTTCTATAAACCTCTCAGCCTTTTAGGCTTTGTTTATGTTCATGTATTTAATTAGATCTTTCATTTTTTCTATAAACCTCTCTGCCTTTTAGACTTTAAAAATCAATGTAGTCGTGTTACTAATAAAAAAAGTACCAATAATCATATCAAAAAACACAAATATCATGACGAAAATCATTTATATTTTTATTTCTATTAGATTGAAAACCTCTTTTGATTACTAAAGTACAATGCGTTTTTAATCTCTTTCTCCTTTTTTTCATTCTTAAAGTACAATGCATTGATCTCTCTGGGAGGGACACGCCGAATAAGGGTGGGGATGGGGTTGGGGAGGGATTATGATCGGGGTGGGGCAAGAATGTGTCGGGCTGGGACGAGATTATGGTTGGGCCATGGACGGGAAGGAACGGGGGCGGGGGCGGGGGCGGGGGGCGGGGGGCGGGGGTGGGGGTGGGGGTGGGGCAGGGGCGGGAGAGGGATGGTGGTTGGCGGGGGGTGGGGACGGGGTACGACTTGGTGGGTGATGGCGGGTGGATGGGGTGGGGTAGGTGTGATTGCAATAATACTCACATATTTATGAAGACATGATAATATGACTATGAAAAAAATAAACGAAAAGTTCAAAAGATATAAGTTTGTTTGGGTTCGTGAAAATATATTACAGGGAAATAGATTACTTGAAAATATGACATTTACTTTTTACATTATGGGTTAAGTAAGAGTAATGTGTTTCTAAGGTTGCATCTAAATACTATCCAAATAATTACGCCAGTAATATATTTCACAGACAATATATTTTTAAGTATCCAAACAACCCCTTAAACATAGCACGAGTCTGATTACCTACATTTATGGGCCGTTTGGCTACATGAAAATATATTACAGGGAAATAGATTACTATAAAATATGATATTTACACTGTTTGGATACATTTATTAGTAAAAAAATGAAAATAGATTAAAGGACAAAAATTATTGTGCATACAAAAGATAAATAGTCTCTTTGTAGACAATTCTATATTAAATCGCTGTCTAGTAAAAACATTGTAAGACCAAATTTATGGTGTAATGTAGGCAATTCCATATTAAATTGTATCAAGTAAGAGCAATGTATTTCCCATGTTCCATACCCAAACAGTAACAATCCTTCTGCATGTTACGCAAACAGTAACAATCCTTCTGCATGTAATGTATTACGCAGTAATGTATTGTACCAATAATATATTTCACATATAATATATTTCCAAATATCCAAATAACTCCTTAAAAATTACCACGAATTTGATTACTTGCATCAACAGTGACATGTCACAACTAAAGAAGTTCCAGTTATATGTCTATGTCAGTGCATCCACATATCCCATATCACCATATGTATTCGCATCATAGAACAAAGAGTTATAGATGAAGTCCATTGGATAGAAAGACAATGAAGAACATGAAATTCCAAATACATGGCACAAATTTTCTAAATCTACGTGATATTTAGATTGGATGAACCCTACTATATGATATGGCGCTTATGATATATTTCATGGAGGAATCTCTTGTTGGATGTATGAGAGACCATCTTTTAGTACTCCTATAAAGGAAGTTGGCTTGGAGTTAATTTTGCACTCTAAAGCGGATTGCATGTTGTTTTCATTTTAAATGAGGATTACACATATAGATTCGAGTCATGGTTGGTGCACTGACATGTGTTCCTTCACATAGATCTCTGTTTCAAATATGGATAAGATTAACCCAAGATAAACAACATATGTCCAATATAGGGAGGTTTAAGCATAGCTAAGCATATAAAATATAAAATATAAAAGATGGAATCAAATTCTAACCCACCAGTCAGCCTGGTTAGATTGGAACCGGTCACTAGCAGGTTTCGGTTTCGACTGATTTTGGTGAACGGACTGGATATTTTAAAAAAGCTAATATAAAATCTGAAATAATAAGGGATTTTGTTTGTTATAAAATTTTTTATGCTTTTTCATCATTTTGGTGGAAAATATTTGTGCTATTAATACTTATTTTTACATTTTCCCATCTTTTTTGCAAAAATTCTAAAATACCCTTGTGCATAAATGAATTCTTCAAAATCTATTTTTTTATTAATTTTCAAATTTTTTTGTTTAGTCATGCTTTAAATATACCATTCATATTTTATTAAATTTGTTTTTGTATTTTTAAAAAAATTTAACCTTTTTTTACGACCTGGGACTTGCCCAAGTAAGACGGTTGAACCGTTTTGGGTCCCATGCTTGGTTATGATTTGATTTTTTCCACACTGGTTCAAACTTTCATTGAAAATAATTTTGAAAACAAAAAAAAGCCAACTTATCAAGAGTGATCATCATAACTATTATGAAATACATTGATATCAAATACCGATTGAATAATTATTGTGAAATACATTGTCAAATACCGCTTTATTCAATGGATCTCTAGTTGTGGTTCCCATTGTTAAATTTCATTTCCAATTATAACCTTGCAATGATTAAGTACTGTAGTAAATAACTAGTAGAAAATGCATGCAACTTTATATAGGCCAAATGCGGGGCAACTACGTTACTAAAGAGTAGAAAATGCGTGCAACTTTATTTAGGGCAAGTGCGGGCAACTATAACTGACGGTATGCCGGCGGACTCGGCTGGGCAACAACAGCTGGAGGGTACAGTGCGGCTGAGCAACTACGACCTGAGGGCAAGACCGGGTTGGGCAACTAGGACCCTAGGGAAGGGCCAAGGGTCGGGCTTGGGCTAAGGCCCCAGCCAACACTCGGTCAAGGTCAGGCCAGGTCTGGGCTAGCCTTATTGGGACTAAATCGTACAAGCCTTTTGATCTGATCATGTATCTCATTTTTTAAGTTTGTTTCTGCTTATATATTTGATTAGATCTTTCATTTTGTCTCTAAACCGCTCTATCTTTGAGCCTTTAATAATGACTGTAGTCATGTTATCAATCAAATAATCACCAAATATTATGTCAATAGTCACAAATATCAAAATGACTATTACTTCTCTTGGTTTGACAATATATATATTGTCATAGCCTGTAACATAAAAAGTTCAAAATATATTTAAAACTCATTGCATGATCATCATGCAACAACGTGATTGATTAACAAGAACAAAAACAGTCTCCGTATTGGAAATTATATTAATAATAAATGCCTCAATGAGAAATAAAGCTTCATAAAGTAGTGTTGAGAAAAAAGGACAAGCAAGGTCAACAAAATCTGATTGTTGGCAAGTGTTGGAGTTACATCAATTTCTATCTTTCAACAAAAGCTCGAACAATTTGATTGTAGTAGGTTTTAAGTTTGAGTACCTCTGGGCCTAGAAGTCATATTATAGAAGCTTCACATTTACACGTATTAAATGATTTATTATAAATCATATATTGGAAAACTAGTTATAACAATTACACACGTATATGTTGATAAAAAATGTGGATATGATTAAAACAAGATAAACATAAATCCAATATAGGGAGGTTTAAGCATACATTGGTAAGTATACAAAATAAAAAAGATAGGAAAAAGGTTATATCAAGTTGAGTTTGTAAACAATTGGGCGGTTTAAATCCTAACCGCCCCGTTAGATCGGAACCAACCATTAGCTGGTTCTAGTTTCGGCAGGTTTTGGTGAACCGGTCGAGTATTTTAAAAAAATTAATATAAAATCTGAAAAAATAAGAGATTTTTTTGTAATATATTTTTTAATGCTATTTTATCATTTTGGGGGAAAATATTTTAGCCATTAATACTTATTTTTACATTTTTCTATCTTTTTTAGAAAATTTCAAAAATACCTCTAAACACAAATCACAAAGACTTTTGGTGCTGAAAAATCACAAAAATTATGCATCAAAGTAAATTTTCAGACCATCACAGAGATTTTTGGTATTGAAAAATCATCTTTTGACACTTTAGAGGGAAGCTTTACTTTGATTGTTCAGGTACACAAACCGCACCCATAAAAGATTGGCGATTCTTAAATGAGTCTAGAGTACATATCACAAATCACCATTTGAATAATGTCTATTCAAATGAATAAAACTACTCTTTCCACACTCCACCATTACAAAAATCTTTGTGATGCCTGAAAATTTATTTTTACTTTTTTTCATCTTATTTAAAATATTTATTCTTATTTTTATTTGATGCGTAATTTAAAATCAAATAAATATACCAAATTTTGGTAAAAAAGTAAGTACTAAATTTATTTTTACATTTTCCTATCTTATTTAAAGCAGTTTTTATTATTTTTATTTGATGCATAATGTAAAATAAATAAATATACTTTGGTAAAAAATAAGAAGCAAATTAAAAATAAAAACAAAATTATAATTTTCAAATGTGGATGCTGTAACATCCCAGCCATATTTTTTCCCTGTTGCCCTTTCATATGATTCTATCGGAATTGGATGGTGCAGATATACACCAAGCACGACATTCATCCCTACTGTCCCTCCCCAAAATGTTCACAATAATGGAAAATAGTTTGATAGAGCTACAACTTTATTAAAATAAGTAAAACCTCATTTCATAACTCATCAAAATTACAATTCAAGCATTAAAAAATGTGTACATCGATCATCTCAACTTGAACATTATGACCGTTGGTTGTCAAAAAAAAATCAAGATTTTAAGCTCTAAAAAGAGTATATATTATAACAAATTATCTAGACCGTATATTTGACCCAAAAAATAAATGCTCATAGATCCACAAGATATGTATCATTATTTGAGTTTCAAATTTTGTTGTAGTTGAAAATTGATTTTTGATCTTTGAAGCTTTATTTGGTTTTCATAAATCTTAGATGTTTTCATAAATCTTATACGTTATAGAAACGGGAAAAGTTTATATAAAGCCGAGGCTCTAAACAATCAAAGTGGAGCCTACTACAAAAATTTCACTAGAAGAAGAGGTTGTTTTGATACTCAAATATTCTCAAATTGATTATCTCGACATAAGATGTATGGACATGAGAAAAAATAGATATCAACTTTTGAAAATAGTGTATTTTATAACTAATGTTTGGACTGTAAATTTTTAAAATTTTCAAGTTTTCATAGATCTGTCGATTTACATTATTTTTAAAGCTTTAAATTTTGTAAATAAAAATAAAATATATTTTAAAGCTATCGGCTTACACTATTTTTGAAACTTTCAATTTTATAAATAAAAATAAAAATATAATTTAAAGCTATCTCAGACATTTAAAATATTTAAACCACACCATTTGAAGGTAGGCTCTAGTTTGATTGTTTAGAGCGTAGGCTCCATACAAACTGCACCTTATAGAAACCTCACCCTAACTTGGCCATACATTTCCTCCTAAGCTATATATTTCCTTTCCGGTGAGAGCGCATTCAAGAGTGAAGAACGCGGGTCAGATCTCGTGGAACTCATACCAGAGAGAGAGAGAGTTGGAAAAGGGGGAGAGAAAGAAGGGAGAGATGGAAAGAGGAGAAAGCGAATGGGGAGAGAGAAGGAAGAGGTAGATTCGTTTGGGTGTGGAAGGAAATATTAATCAGTTGTGCCCTCTTTGAAAGATGTCTTCTTTCCAAATCACTCGCGCTGGGTGTCATGCAAAAGAACACGAAAAATTATTTCAGATTCACTCGGTTTCATTATTTTCTGATTGAAATTTGAATCGTTCTATCTCGTTCCATTTTGAATTAATTTATATTTTGATATATTTTTTTAATTTCCATTACTTTCTTGTTAGTAAAAGTTTGGGGAATATATGTGATATCTTTCTATGGATTCTTTTATTTGCGTGTTTTCCTACTCTGGATTCGATTTGAGTTCCACATTTACTGTAAATGTTTGTTTTGCGTTTCTTATCAATTGCATTGCTGTTATGTTCCAGGCTTTTATTTCCTTAGTATAATAGGGTTTTGCTTTGAAATGTTCTATCTATCAATTCGCTCATTGTGGAGATTTATTTTTATTTTTATTTTTATTTTTTGGATCGTTAGAGTAGATTGTCCAGGTTTATAGCTAACTATCTTGAATAGAAATTCAATATATTTTGTTTCTGAATTTCTTTTTTTATTGGAGCCGGTTCATCATCCTTTTTTTTTTATTCTCTGAATTGTTTTCCCTATTTTCATTTTCTTGTGAAAAAATAAATAGGATGTGGGTACTCTCTCACTCTGTAGATGACTGCTTTGTTTAGTATTTATTAGAAAATTTTAATACTTTTGCAAATCTGTGATTTTTTTTTTTTTTTTTGCTGACACACACGCGTGAGTAGCAGTGGACAGAGATCCTCTCAATGAAGGCATTTGTTGATTAATATTTTTTATTCTCTCTCAATTGATTGCGAAGATTGAATGATTTGGAGTGCACATACTCTTGGCCATGGACAATTCTATATTTTGCTCTTATTGGTTCTTCCAGGATGACCACTTATATGATTAGTTTCTTTCCTTCGTTTGTTCTTTTTAAGTCTGAAATTATGAATGTGGTTATTATGATGAAAAGGCCTCCAATTGCGATTGATTCAATTGTAGGTACTCAGTGACAGGCTAAGTTAACGTGCCCTCTGTCTCCTTCCATATTTTCTTGGAGAACATTGATAGCTTCACATGCATTTGCTTTTTTGGAATGCATAGCATGACTTCTGGTTCTTGACTGATGCATGCATTTTTCTTTCTGCTCACGTACATGTGTATGAGTTTGATCGAGTGAGTGTGTGTGTCCACGTCTGTTTTTTTTTGCAATTTAGTTTTTGGAAATCATTAGTTAATTTACTGCATTTTGAAGGAAGTTGAATTAATTTAGGTCGAATAGATGTGTAGATGACCTGCATTGTTAGATACTTTTATCTGTGTCATATTGGACATGTAGTAAACAACAAACGGATATAATTGTTCTATCATTTTATCCTTTCTTTTAACTATCATTTTCTTCATAGATAGGTACTATTTGCTATCCTTTCTGAAGTTGAAATGACAAGTGGAAAGAACTTGCGATTCATGTTGAAATTGATTAGTTATTCAGAGCCAAATTCGGATGACTGGTTTAATAAAAATCTACAAATAATTCGCAAGCCAGTTTCATTCATCTGGCCAGTTTCAGGTGCCTATGTACTGGTTCGTCTCATGGTCTTTTCTATTTATATAGAAACTAACCTGCAAACAACTTATTTGATAATCAACATGGGGAGGGAGAGAACAAATGATATTTTTGGATTCTTTTTCTTGTCCTAGAAATTGAAGATTCAGGTTCCTAAATATCTAGCAGCGTTTGAAAACTTGGTGACTCGAGCTTGAACGCACCCAAGTCACTTGTACTCGGCAGGGTCCCAAATCCAGTTCAAAAGCCATGATACACATGAGCATCTCACTACATTAGGGACCCTTGTTTGTTATTTTCACATAGACTTGATCGAGTCGGACTGCTGATTCAAGCTAAGGACCCTGGTGAGCCCTACCCATATCCAAGTTTTAAATCAATGATATTTAGAGAATGAAGATTAAGCTAAACTATAATGAAGATTAATGTAAACTTTAATTTATTTAAAAATTAACATACAAGAAGAAATTTTTTTTTGCAGTTTAAAGTAGACTATTTTCTTTTTCTAGAATGTTACAAAACTTAAAAATGGGGTAGTTTAGAATAGTGTATTTTTGGAATTAATAATTTCCAATGGAGTAATTTGGAAATAACATATGGCACACAAACACCCTCCTAACCCACTTTTTATAATATAGTATAATTTTGTCGAGCTCAAGGAAGAGGGGCTTGTGCCCAACGACAATTTCAATGATCCCATTCAGATTTGAAGGCAAACATGAGCCATCTTTACACACAACATTACTACATTTGTCGTATTTGTCCTCTTTCTGGTGTTTTGGCTTTGATTTCCTGCAGTCTCGAACTTTCCTCTGGCAAATTTTTACTTTTCTTGTTAGTGAGGCCTAAAGTAGAGGTAGATGTTTGACATTCACCGAGATATGAGGTGCACTTTTCTTAGTTGCTAAATAAATATTCCAAAAATGTCTAGATTGTAGAACCCTATTCTTAGTCGCGGACATTTGTTTTATTTTGACAAAGTTTAGCAACTCATCGCCTCCCCCTTCTCTGGGTCAGTCAGGATCAGTATCCCCTTCCCTTGGTCAGTTAAAATTGGGGATATTGTCACCACCCACCATATTTATTGCCTTCTTCTTTCAAACGTTTCTAACTTTATCCATGATCTTGTGCCACCTTGGCCCTTCAGCTGCAGTCAATTCCTCCATCGTCTTACCCCACTTTGACCCTGGATCATCATGGGATGTAATGATGCCTTCTTTTGGTGACTCTTCACTTGCCTTTTGTACTCCCAGATGATAAGTGCGTAGTCAGTATTTACAGATGGAGCCCATGGAGCCTTTTGAAACATCGTCTGACAATTTGTAGTCTAGTTCAGTTTGAAATGTTGTTTTCATCTGTTTTTTAATGCTTCTCTCATAACTCTTGTTGATCCACTTCTAATTGTTTGCTTCAGCTCTAGGCACTTGCATCTTTTTGGCTCTCCATAGTCCCTGGTAATAATAGAAATATTGTACAGTTAACAGCATCAAAAAAAAAAAAAAAAAGTTTTTAAATCAATTTTAAGTGTGACTATAAGTACTTGTTATAGAGAGATGCCCATAGTCTACATGGTCGTGCAACTTAGTGTGTGAAAGTTGCATTGAGATTTCCAGAAGTTGTGAATTGAGGCATTAAGTTTCTAACACTAGTTTTAATTTATGCTTGATAAGTACCTCATGCTTTCTAGAGTTTATGGTAAGTGCCACCTAGGACAATTTTGTGAGAGTCACGGACTGAAGGAAGTCTCAGTATGTCGCCATCAATACACCTGTTTTCTATCTTTTGGGTTGCTCTCTGTGGTGTGTCAATTGGTTGTAATAAACCTATATTCATCATAAAAGTCCACTAAAAAGACCCAAAATCTACGTGGACATTAACTCTGCTAATATCTGTAACTGCAGAAATGCTTGAGGGGTTTTGCCTTCTAATGCACATCTTTTATGACGAGAAAACAGCACATGGTTTATTATAGTCTAATGTAAAATAATGTTCCGAGAAGATAGCAGTGAAACATTGGAAACCGACATTGATGATGTCATTTGGATATCCAGGGTTGTGGTTATGGTGCTTCCTCTTTGATGATTTGGCCATTTTGGAATAAATTTTATTGATCATAGCTGGTCATGATTTAAGTGGTGAGGAAACCTTGATGATGTCATTTGGATATCCAGGGTTGTGGTTATGGTGCTTCCTCTTTGATGGTTTGGCCATTTTGGAATAAATTTTATTGATCATAGCTGGTCAAGATTTAAGTGGTGAGGAAACCTGTAAGGACAGAGGGGATTGGGTTTTGATTGGATAGTTCATGAACACCCTTGACGGGATTGGAGGGTGAACTCATAAATCGTATCAGTGTCTATATTGCTGTACTTTCCTTTAATAAATGTTCCAAAAATCTTGTTTCTGAACACATTTTTTTTTTTTTAACTTCTGTGTTGACACAGAGCTCCTTATTTCCATGTTTGGTAAATGATCTGGAGGTTTTAATTCGGATTTATTACTTTGACTTTCACAATTAGTGGGTGGCCTGACAGTCAATGTTCTGGAAATAGTAATAGTGCTTTCTTTGGCTGGTCGTTCTCGGACTTTATCCAAAATTTGGGGTCTGTCTGATGCATTAGACCATTGATTAAGTAGATACATGTGGATGCCTCCTCTTGGGTCCATCAAACTAATTTTGATTGTTGTCCTTTAGGCAATGCTGGCCCATCAGGAATGGGTGGCATATTTAGTAACTATCAGGCAGAATGCGAACTTTTTTTCTTGGGATCGGACTCAACAAAGGCCGACCGATTACAGTCCTCACAAGGCTTGGTAGTTGATCGTTACGGAGTTTGGAAGCATGATCACTGGTTGTTTGAGAGGTCATTGAGTCTGTGATCTTGTCAATAATCTTAGGATCTAAGACAAAGTGGAATACCAAATTGCACTGCTGGCTTTCTTTAAGGTATAATCAGTTAAGCTAGAGCGCAAGTCAAGGCATAGGGGGGAATTTCTGAGATTAATTATATATTTTTCCATTTCATGTAATTTTGTAATTCGCAATTGAGAATCCAATACTTAGTTTCTTTGGCTTCATCTGATTCCTAAGTTTTTGTGTCAAATTACGATTCAGGCATAGGCTTCATTGGACTGAGTGTCTACGGTTGCAACACAATGTCCCAAGTTCTAATCCTACTGTGGAACTACCACAATAGGGGTGTGTGTTTGCGTGTGCATGTACGTGCATGTGTGTGTTCATGTGTATGACATCATTTCATAATAGGTCCGTTGAGTCATCTCAAAGAAGTTTTGAAGATTTGGTCTATAAATATTGTTATGGACTTACTTTCTGCCCTTGTGTTCCTATGAGTTCTATTTTACTTGTGCTATGCTTGATTTGCACTAAAAACATCTCATGCTGATTTTTGGAGTGGCACTTCAGGATTTCAAGCGGGTTAACTCTTTCTGACCTTCTAAGCATGTTCATTTCTAGGCTTGAATTTACATTATAGACATATGGTTTTCATGTATTTATTCTCGTGCATACTTTTTGTTGCTCTTGTTTCAAAACTTCATGGAATTTGTTATAAGTACTTAGAGTTTCTCTGCAAGCGAATCCTCCAGACCATGTTTTGTGCTCTCAGTCTGCCTAATATTTTATTTTGAAGGTTTAATATTTGTTCTTACTACACTTGCTTGACTGTAAATTTACGATAATGTTGTCATGCATTTAAAATGTCAGCCTCCCGGTTAGGAGGCCAATGAATTTGAATATTAACTGTATTCATTGTATTCCTTGCCGCTTTTGGTACTCATGTTCACCTAGAAGGGTAAGCCTCAGGCCATCAGCAAGTATTGGCTGTCTTGCTTATCTGGAAAATTGAGGCCCTTTTTTTTCTCCTTGGCGTGCTGCCATGTGCTACTGCATGCTTTTTGTCTTGCAGGCATGTCTCAACGCTGTCAAAAACGATGCAAAGGTTCATTGGAATTCTTATGTCCGATGTTTTAGTAGCGTCCATTTCTTTTGGGAATCAGTATTAAGTCTCAAGACACTAAAATCATGCCTCAGTCAAGATTAAGGGCTTTATGATGCATTATGAAGCTGTCATCTCTCTCTCTCTCTGCTTGGTATTGTGATTTAATTCCCACACATTTTAAATGTTTAATTCTCGACTTTCTTACTTGAATTGTAGGCATGGTTCCTCAGTGCTTACTATCTTAGGTCTTCCGTGGCAATTGATCAGTCGCAATACAAGGCAAATTAGGACCCGACATCATTCCTAGCTGAAAGGGCTTGTAGGGTGCAGGCTAAGTTGGAATTAACAAGGTTAGCATATAAGAGGAACTTTACTGGTTACTTTCAAACGAAAAAAAGAAAAGAAAAAAAGAGGAACTTTACTGGTTCCAACATTCTCGACTTATTTGGCTCAAGGATGGGAACAGAAGTAAGGCCTTTTTCAATAAGATAGCTGGGTGCAGGAGAGGTAAAATGCAGTCTTCCAAACCATTTATAGTAGTAGGTCTTTAAATGATTCTGGCCAAATTAATGGGGTCATCTTGAGTTCGTCAAAAAGTTCTCACTCCAATCCCAGCAAAAAACCACACTAGCTAATCTTAACTTCAGGTCTCTCTCCTTAAAGCTGTTTCCCTGGAGAGGCCTTCCTTGGAATATGAGATTTGGAAAGCTATGAGGTTATTTTACGTTTGTGCGTAAACAATATCTGAGAGTTTTCTTAGAAGTGATCACATATTCCATGACTACATGTCCAAGACACTCATGCCATGTTAAATGATCACAAAATTATAAGGGTCTGAATGCCATGTTAAATGATCACAAACTTATAAGGGTCTGAAAATGTTCCTTGACTCCATGTCCTAGACACTCATGCCATGTTAAATGATCACAAAATTATAAGGGTCTGAAAATAAAGTAGTTCATCTCTACTGTCCATCGATAGAGTGAATGGTGATCTGTTATATGTAGCCTACAGCTTCAGTGTACCTTCTCTTTCCCTTAAAGTGAGGAGAGTGAGGATTGCAAAGGAAAGAAACGGGGTAGACTGGGTGCAACTCATACCAGAGAGAGAGCTAGAGAAATGCAAAGAACAGAGGAGAGAGAGTTGGATGGGGAGAGAGAGAAGAGGTAGTTATTATAGGGTGGAAGAAAATTTTGAACGGTTTTGCCCCATTTTAAATGTGTCTTTCTTCCAAATCACTCATGCTGGGTGTTGTCCAAAAAAACAGTTTTTTAAGATTCGCGCCTTTTCATGATCTTCTTTTTGAAATATGAATAGTTAGATATTTTTGTTTTTAGAATTAGTTAAGATTTGAACCTTTCTTCCCACTTCTTTCTTGTTCGTGAGTAATGGCAGAAAATATATGTGATCTTTTTAATGGATGCTTTTATTTGTGTGTTTTCCTAACCTGGAATAGATCTGTGTTCCACATTTAGTGCAAAAGTTTTTGGATTTCTTCTCTTGTCACTGTTGCTAGCTTGTTGCATGCACTAGGCCTGGGCAAATATGCCATCCTTTTTCTGGCAGATGTGGACATAACTGCTCTGAAGCAGGTGGGGGACGATACCCTCAAAGAGTTGGGAATAAGAATGGTATGGGCTCCTGGGCTTTCTATTACTCCAGATGTTTATGTACTGTACATTTGCCAATGCAATATTACTTTCATTACCATATCATAAAAATAGGAAAAAGTTTTTATAGAGCCGAGGCTCTAAACAATCAAATTAGATCCCATCTAAAAAATTCCATTAGAAGACCTTATTTTGATGTTCAAATATCCTTAAATTAATCATCTCAAGATCAAAATGCATGGAAATGAGAAAAAAATGGAGTTCAAGTTTTGGAAATAGTTCATCTTGTAACGTATTTTTGGACCGTCAATTTTCAAGATTTTTAAATTTTCATATATCTATTCGATCTACACTATTTTTGAAGCTTGAAATTTTTTAATTAAATATGAAAATGTATTTTAAAGCTATCACAAAGATTTCCAGTATTTTAACTACATTTCTTGATCCTATTTGAAGATGCGATTTACTTAGATTGTTTAGAGCCTCAGCCCTATACAAACCGCACCTTAAAAATATAGTTGATAAACAAAAAATGACTGGTTTACAGTTATTTCATATCAGAACCAATGTTGTCGGATTCGCTTCAGAGTCTGCTTCGGTTTGATATGAAAAACAAAGCAATTCAGTGCTTTGGTTAATTTGGGGGAAGATTTAGGGTTTTTTAAAAAAAAATTAAAAAAATAAAAAATATATTTTTATAAGTTTATAAAAATTTTAAAATTAAAAAAGGTAGAGCGGTAGTTTTTTATAAGTTCTAGTTTGTTCAATATAAATGAGGTAGAGTGGTAGATAAACTTAGTAGTAGTAGTGGTACCAAAACGGCTGAATCGACCCAAAGCGAGTGGATTCTGGCCGAAGCGACTGCATTTTTTTTTTCCGTTTCGCTTCGGCTAAGAGTGGAAAACCAAACGATTCTGCTTCTTCGGCCGAAGTGAAATGAATTTCACAACATGGATGGCCCATTTACCATGAACTGTGCTCTTAGATTTGCATGTTAGTAAAAAGCGCCTTAAATATTTATTATGTATTGTTCCGACATTGATGCATGCTTGGAGATTATAACATTCAATTGCCTGCTTGGAGATTATAACATCCAATTGTTTATGTAAACTTCTCTTCAATGGACGTGACTTGTCGATTTCGCACTTTGCAATTACCAATACGGTGGCGGACATTCTGGCGAAGAAGGCTACTGCGTACTTTGCAACTGCCATTTGGCCATCCATTCCAATGCGGATTTTCTTTAAGAAATTAAAAATAATCCCAAGACTCCAACCAAATTTCACACTTTTGTCCCTAAAATACAATTTTCTAAAAAATACCCCCAAATAAAAAAAATGTACAATTTTTTGAAGAAAATATTTTTTTCGTACATAAAAATTTAATTTTGGCTTAACATTCATGTGGGCTTATATGGGCTGTCAAATCGCTCTTTGACATTGTCAGATCCCGTTAAACTAAAAAAACTGGGATTGCTATTTGACATTTTCAGATAGCACTTTGGGACTATTTGACATTTTCAGATGGCACTTTGGGCATGTTGTTGGAGACCTCTTTATGGCAATACCGTACCGTAATGATGGACGGTTTTTTGTCAGTGCCAAACTGTCACTCATACTGTTGGCCCGCCACTGTTATTTATCATATCAACATTACAATGTCGGACCACCATAAGAATATGCCATCCGCCTTTTGTGGGAAAGAGGAGAGAGAGGCGTGGGTAAAATAAGAAAAAGTGGTTTAGAGTTCTTTTTTGGTTGGGTATTTGCATATAAAGTATCTTTTAAGGAAAGAAGCGAGAGAAAAAATTAGGTTGGGATAGGTTGCATAGAAAATATGACCTTGGCCTACGGGCATTAAATTACAAATAACCCCTAAGGTCATATTTTTTTTTGCAACTTACCTCCGATTTAACTTTTTCTCTCCTTTTTTTATTAAATCACACTTTCCATGCAAACACCCTCAACCAAAATAAAAAATAAATCTAAATTACTCTCTCTTCAGTCCCACCAAACTAAACCTAATTTTTTAACTCCAAAGTTTCCTGTCGTTGTCAATCGGCCCCAGCTTCCTCCCTCTTTCTGGCTCTCTCTCCTGCCCCGAGCTCCCTCCCCCTCCCTCTCTCCTGCTCCCGGCCCGAGCTCTCTCCTCTCCCTCTTCGAAGGACTGAAGCCCCACCCTCTCTCTTTTTCTCTCTCTGTGAAATGGCCCGGGCTCTAAATTTCTTCATCCCAGCCCGAGCTCGATCTTTGGCTCGATTTCACAGCCCCAAATCAGCCCCATCAAACTCTCTTTTTTACTTATTTCTTAAAAAAATATATATATAGTAGATTTATTGAAGAAAATCGCAAAAATCTATTGTTGGGTTCTTGTTTGTCGAAATTTGTTGTGTTTGATCTGTCATTGACAATCAATGGATGGATTACTCATGGCTTAAGAATTATTGAAGTTTTTCTTATTAATTTGTTATAAAGTTTGTCATTTTATCTCTATTGTGATTTTAGGGCTTGAATGTTATTGGTGGCAGTAAATTTGGGTTTGTTTTGTTGTATCTATTTTCTCTTGGTTTTCTTTGCATCAATTCTTTCTTATTTGATGATCCATCCTCTTTCTCTTGTTCAAATTTAGTTTATGATTTTTTAAAAAAATGCCTAGTTCTTATTAATTTTAGTAGTAGCTCTTTAAAAAAAAAAACCCCAAAAAACAGAGTTTAGGATGATCTATATTGCTATATATTGCGTTTTTCTATATTGTTAGATTGAACTATAGCTTAGAGAAATGGTATTCTTAGTGATAGATAGTATTGTTTATAGGGAAAGGTTTCTATACTTCCCCTACAGCATAGAAGATCTATGCTTCAACTACCATTTCTATGCTTCAACTACCATCTAGCTCTTCAATTTTGATCAAGAGAGCCACTCACCATTTGATCATAGATCCAACGTCTCAAAATATTTTATTTTTAGTTTTTTTTTATGCAAATTGTATGAATATGAAATTTGGTATGTGACATCTTCTCATTGGGGCGCACCTATAAAAAAAAATTAAAAATAATTTTTTGATAAAATATAATGATCAAAATACCCCTCGAGTCATTTTAGCTTTTTGGAAATTTTTTTTTATTTTTAGTTTGAAGGGGTATTTTGGTCATTATATTTATCAAAAAAATATTTTTAATTTTTTTTTTATAAACTATTTTGGCACTAAATTTTGGATGTCCAATCCTCTATTAAACTCGCACTAGTGAAAAAAATTAAAAATAAGCATCCAAAATTTATTGTCAAAATAGTTTGTAAAAAAAATTAAAAATAAATAGTGTAGACATGTGACATTATGATTGGAGCAATCTTAGCCCTCAATTCAGAATGAATGGTTGGATAAGGGGAAGTATATAAGTTTTATGTTGTAGGGGAAACATAGAAAGCTTGCCCTTGTTTATATATTAGAGCTTTAGGATGAGGTTTTTCTCCAATTTCAAATGCATTCGAATTCACATTTACAAAGTCATTCAGTTTTGTTTCATTTCGCAAAAGAAAGGCATTGTGCTAGTTAAACTTGGACTTGAATTAGTTTTTTAATAGTAGAAATATTGAATTGCGTGATCATCTTAAAAGTTGGGTCTTCTTTTGAGGCTCTTTATTACAATATATTTTCCATAATTTACTAAAAACTCGAGACATTAATATGGAAAAATCGTTAAGATTGCAGTATTCAGATAATCATTGCTAGAAATGTTTTTGTAGGTTATATACCCTCAAACAATATGCTTACCTCTTGTTAAAATTTAGTTGTAGCTCTTTTAAAAAAATGTAGCTTGAGTCTACCAAACTTGGACAAGTTCAAGGCCAGTATTAAGACATTGTAATGCAATTTGTGAAGTGTAAATTATTACAAATCTTATGCAGGATAAAAGAAATGAGTTATAGAAGACTGATTTATTGTATTTTTGGTGGAGAGTTCCGATCAAGTGTTGATGGGACTTTAGATTATATTGGTGATGATGCATGTACATTTATGATTGACAATAAAAATAGGTTAGATGACCTACGAAAATACATAGAAGAGCGTTTCTCACTTGATATGTACTTGATATCATTGAGATATTTTGTCTTGAGCTGGCGATAGGGTATACTATTAAAATTATAAAAAATAAAATTAATGGTCTATTTTATTTTATTGTCTACTTGCAGCGACATACCCGTATAGATATGCTACAAGCTGCACTTAATGGTAAAGTATTAACCGGGGAATCCAGATGTTATGTACAGGCGGCTCATGATATGCTATTGAATAACACTGCTGTAGAGATAGAAGACAATGCAAACTAGGGGTGGAGAAGCGGAAAGTGAAAGTGAGGAGGGCGATGATAGCGAAAGCGAAGAGGACGATGATGATGGAGAAGAGGATGTTGAAGGCCATGAAGAGCGTTTCTCACTTGATATGTACTTGATATCATTGAGATATTTTCTCTTGAGCTGGCGATAGGGTATACTATTAAAATTATAAAAAATAAAATTAATGGTCTATTTTATTTTATTGTCTACTTGCAGCGACATACCCGTATAGATATGCTACAAGCTGCACTTAATGGTAAAGTATTAACCGGGGAATCCAGATGTTATGTACAGGCCGCTCATGATATGTTATTGAATAACACTGCTGTAGAGACAGGAGACAACGCAAACTAGGGGTGGAGAAGCGGAAAGTGAAAGTGAGGAGGGCGATGATAGCGAAATCGAAGAGGACGATGATGATGGAGAAGAGGATGTTGAAGGCCATGATGATGGTGAAAGCGAGGAGGAAAATGAGAGGAGAACAAAGAAAAAAACTTATCAGTTTCAAGTGCCGGCGTTGCAAGAGGAATCGATGTGGAATTTGCGATCGCAAAAAGACAGCAATGCCATGAGGGAAGGATTATGGAGGAATCCGATGAGAGGGGATAGGGTGTTCTTAGTTGGCCAAAAAAATGGTTGAGCCGGAGAAAGTGACATTTTTTTTTTGGTTTGATATGTATGTTTTAGATAAAGTATATGATATTGATTTTGATGCAATGTTTCATATGCATTTTTGAATTTCATATGAATGTTCGAAACATATGTTAAATAAGGATATGGTTGGTATACATTTTGATGTTTAGCTTGATAAATATTTTTTAGTTTGTTATGCATTTTTAAAAAGGAAATGGTTCAAAGATAGTTGGATATCTATGTTCTTTGTCTTTATTAATGATGATGGTATTTGGTTTCTCTCCCTAAACTGTAACTCTATTACAAATTATTTGTGATTACAAAACGGATTTAGCCATCAAATCCATCTGCCACTTAGAAACAGTGTCACCACCACCTAAAGCAACATGCAACTCCAGTTCCCTTTATTATTAGCTAATATGTAACACCATCAAAAAGTAAAAAGGAACAAAAAAAAAAATAGGTTGAGGGACACAAAGAGAGTGTGATCCAGCAGAAAGAGTTTTTGGAAAATAAAAAGGGTCCAGCAAATATACAGGATAGTCCGGCACATCACACTCGTGCTCCGACGTACATGTTGATGTAATTAAAGGGCTTCGAGACTGTGTAAGTTTGGTCTAGCAGTAAATCTATCCGGAGTCACAGGGCTCCGACACTGTGTAAGTGTGGTCCGGTAGTAGATCTTTCTAGAGTCATAGGGCTTCGACACTATATAAGTGCAATTCGGCAGTAAATATTTCTGGAGAGATAGGGCTCCAAAACTATGTAAGCACGGTCCCGGAGTTGATCTTCTGGAGTCACAGAGCTAAAGCACTATGTAAGTGCGGTCCGGCAGTAAATGTTTCTGGAGTCACAGGGCTCCGATACTATGTCAATGCGGTCTGATAGTAAAACTTTTGCAATCACAGGGCTCTGGCACTGTGTCAGTGCAGTCTGACAATAGATCTTTTTCGAGTCACAAGGCTCCAGCACTGTGTAAGTGCGGTCCGATAGTAGATCTTTCTGAAGTCATAGGGCTCTGACACTTTGTAAGTACAGTCCGACGGTAGTTACGTTTGGAGTTACATGGCTCTGGCATTATGTAAGTGTGGTCCAGCAGTAAAAATTCTAGAGTTACAGCGATCCAGCAGTTGCAAAGGGCGGTCTGATTCCAACGCTCCGGCATTATGTAAAGGGCAGTTCGATCATACTCAATTTCGGTCTGGTAGTTGCCTTTGTAGGTCCGACAGTATATGTATTAGAAATACGTGATCCAACATTTCCTTAGGTTGTCTGGCACTTAAGTTTCTGGAATTATGGTCCGACAATGCGATAGCACACTCCGGCAATGAGCTACTGGTGTCTGAAAGTTAATGTCAAATCTGGCCAAAATGATTTTTGTGTATGGGAAGGGCATTTCATTCTAAAAAAATGAACTTTTTCCATTAGGGGTACTTGCATAAAGTGAATTTTGGGTAAAAATTAAAAAAAAGAAATAGGTTGGGGTAAGTTGCCTAAAAGGTGTAGTCTTGGGAAACTTTTTCTATTATTTTGGGATTGTATACGAAACCATTTACTTTTGATACACGATGATTGTCACAATTCCTTATAACCATTTGATGTGAAAATTGATAGTTTGGATGTGTTACAAAGTTTAAAAAAATTTCTTTTGAAGTTTGAGCTCAGTCAATGAAATAATTGTAGCCACCTAATTTCACATCCAATGATCGAGATTAATGTGAACATCTTGGATCAAATATAAATGGTCCCAATCTATACTTTCCTATTTGGTTTGGTCTCATTCTATGCTTTCCTATTTGGTTTTTGGTGACAGCGCATTCCAGAGTGAAGAGCAAGGGTCGTATCTCGTGGAACTCCCACCATAGAGGGAGAGTTGGAAAAGGGGAGAGAAAGAAGAAAGAGATGGAAGGAGGAGAAAGGGAGAGTTTCGAAGAGGTAGATTAGATTGGGTGTGGAAGAAAATATTAATCAGTTGTGCCCTCTTTGAAAGATGTCTTGCTTCCAAATCACTCGCGCTGGGTGTCATGCAAAAGAACACAAAGTTATTCGGATTCACTCCTTTTTATTATCTTCTGATTGAAATTTGAATCGTTCTATCTCTTTCCATTTTGAATTAATTTATATTTTAATTTTTTTCAATAATTTCCATTACTTTCTTATTCGTAATTTTTGGGAACTATATGTGATAATTTTCATGGATGCTTTTGTTTGTGTTTTTGTCCTACTTTGGATCCGATTTGTGTTCCACAGTTACTGCAATTGTTATTGTTTTGCTTTTCTTATGAATCGCATTGATGTTATTTACCAGGCTTTTGTTTCCTTAGCATAATAGGGTTTTGCTGTGAAATATTTTATATACCAATTGTTGGTTTTCTAGTTTTTTTTTTTTCTTAGTGTAATTTATTTTTTGGATCGGTAGTGTGGATTGTCCAGTTTTATAGCTAACTCTGTTGAATAAAAAATCTATACATTTTGTCTCTGAAATAATTTATTTTATTGGAGCTGGTTCATCCTCCTGTTTTTTTTTTTTTGTCTGAATTGTTTTCCCTATTTTCATTTTCTTATGAAAAATAAATAAATAGGATGTGGGTGGTCTCTCTCGATCTTTCTCTAGGGGCCCTGACCGTAATATCATCAAATGACTGCGTTGTTCAGTATTTATTAGAAGAGTAATGATACTATAGGACTCTTTTCACCCAGGTGTGTGGGATTCCAAAGGATCACCATTAAAATTGACACGAAGTTTTAGAAAAGTTATCATATCGGTGTGAGACTTGATTTTCTATAGATCCATGCTAAATTTAATGGTGATCTTTTGAGGTCCTACACACATGTGTAGACGAGGATCCTATTGGATCATTTCTCTTAGTAGAAAATTGTATTACTATTGCAAATCTGTGATTTATTTATTTTTTTGCTGACACGCATGCGTGAGTAGCAATGGACAGAGATCCTTTCAATGAAGGCCCTTGTTGATTAAAATTTTCTGTTCTCTCTTAATTGATTGCCTTGTCACCAAGATTGAATGATTTGGAGTGCACATATTCTTGGACGATTCTATCTTTTGCTCTCAGCAGGATGACAGGTTATTGTATTAGTTTCTTTTCTTCTTTTGTTCTTATTTTCTTTGACCCTACTTTTTAAGTCTGAAATTGTGAATGTGGTTATTATGATTGAAAGGCCTCCAATTGGGATTGATTCAATTGTAGGTACTCAGTGACAGGCTTAGTTAATGTGCCCTCTGTCTCCTTCCATATTTTCTTGACGGACACTGGTAACCTCTTGCGCATTTGCTTTTTTGGAATGCATAGCATAACTTCTGGTTCTTGACTGATGCATGCATTTTTCTTTTTGCTCACATACATATGTATTTGTTTTGCAATTTCATTTTTGACAATCATTAGTTAATTTACTGCATTTTGAAGGAATTTGAATTAATTTATAAGTGCGTAGATGACTTGCTTTGTTAGATACTTTTATATGTGTTATATCGGACATGTAGTAAACAACATATTCCAGAGTAATGATTTCATGCAACCTGTATAGTAATATGATGCAATAACTTTAAAAAACCATCTTATGACCATTTGTTTGATCCAAATTTTGAAATATACACTCTTTTCATTTTAATGATTAATCATAAAAAAAGAAAAAAATTAAAAACACAACCTAGAAAGTATTTTTTTAGCCCAATTAACATAGGCCGTTCATTTTGGTGAGATGCTTAGATCTAGGCCTTAGAAAGATTTTTTCATTTCCGTTTTTTTTGGATGGCTTTATTGTCATTAGATAAACAATGTTAAAAAAGAAAAAAATTTATTTTGAGTTTATACAGGCTAAGATCTTGAAATTCACAAAATCAATGGTCTAGATTTGTTTTTGGAGGGGACTCATTTTGACTATATCTAGAGTTTAAATTGAACTTTTTTTTTTAGGGGGATTGATTATTGAGATGAAGAGAGTATGTATGCAAAATTTAGAGTCCTACAAATACCACAAACATGATTTTCTAGAAGTGTCGTTTCATTATACTATTATACAACAATTGCATTGGATCGTTGCTCCATACTAATATAATTGTTTCCTTTTTTTTAAATATCATTTTTTCCATAGATATGCACTATTTTCTATCCTTTCTGGAGTTGAAATGACAAGTGGAAAGGCTTGGAATTCATGGTGAAATTGATTATTTATTCGGAGCCAAATTCGGATGACTGGTTTAATAAAAATCTACAAATAATTCGCAAGTTTCATTCTTCTGCCGAGTTTCAGGTGCCTATGTACTGGTTTGTCTGATGGTCTTTTCTGTTTATAGAAACTAACCTGCAAACAACTTATTGATAATCAGCCTGGGGAGGGAGAGAGCAAATGATATTATTGGATTCTTTTTCTTGTCCAATATGTAAAACTTGTGATGCCCTCTCTCTCTTATTCTAGAGTGACTTCTGCTCGTCTTTCTCATTCCATATAGACTTCTTTTGTTCTGTTGTGACCTCTGCATACTTCCTCTTCTTTCCATGAAGCACGATTGATAGAGAGGGTTAGGTTCCCTGAGGCTTCCTTCCACTTGAAGGAGATAGGTTCTTGCAGGTTCCTTCTATTATTGCTCGAGAAAGAAGCTATCGACAGAGAGTTAGGGTTACTGCACGTAAAGAATAAAATGGTCAGAGAGACAATGAGATGAGAGAGAGTATGGAGTGCTAGACATGCGTAGTTCTTCGTTGGGTGCAGGAAGGGCAACCGGTTGAGAATCGGTTAACAGGTTTATCTCTAATTTTGTGACATTGGGGCTGGTGTTTAGTTAGCTGTCCTTATAGATCCGATGGCTGAGAAATACTAGATACATATTGACACATATTTTTTCTATGTGGGTAGGGTCACAAGTTGCCCCAAAAAAAAACAGCACTTTTTACATCGCATCCACGATTGTTATTGTGCAATACCTATCGTCTACATCTTTTAATTATATTGGATAGTGCAAATGTTTGAGTTTGAAACGATCGAAATTTATGTATGTGGAGAGAGTGGAGCTCACACTTTATTTGGTGCACTAGGGCATATATAAAAACTGGGTCATTTTAGATATTGGATGAATAGCAAATGATAGGGTGACGACTGCGGCTGATCAGGACTACCCGAGCCAAGCTCCAATTGGACCAAAGATGTCCAGACTTAGCCCTAGCCTTGTTCATGGCTAGCCACTTGTCCGGAACCTTAAAATAGATCGGGGCCGGGATTGCTACATATTGAATCTTTTAAAACTAAGTAAAACTCAAAATAAAAGGGTAAAGTCGAGCTATGACCCCTCGCTCAGTCCTAGACTACCTGATAGGCTCAAGCACCACTTTGGGTCCTCGGGCCAAATTTGGCAGTTCGGGCTCAGACTTTTCAATTCCGAGCTGCCCGCCCACACCCCTCAAGTCCTTAACTAAGAGTGAGAAAAAACATATACTACCACTTAGATTTGGTAGGTGGAGGTCACAATTAATCTTCATCAAAGATATGAAATAGGGTGGTTATGTTTGTTTCACTGTATTTACATTTGATTACTACATGTGATTGTAACATCTTTGTACTAAAGATAAATAATATTATTACGAATTGTATACAATAAGACTATTTACCTTTGATGTAAAGAGGTCACAATTATTTACAACCAACCAATGTGAAATCTGACAGCTTGGGTGTGTCACAAAGTTTGAAGAAATTTCTCTTGAAGTTTGAGCTTGGTCAATAGAATAAATGTAGCCATTTGATTTCACATCCAACAATCAAAATTAATTGTGATCAACTAATACCAAAGATAAATCGTCTCATTGTATACTTTTCCATTTTATTATATAAAATTCAAGGAAAAAAAAAAGAAAAAGTTAATACTCGGCGTGTATAGATTTTGCTCTCTTTCTCTCTCACATCCAGTGAGTTGCAGTTAAATGTCACATGCACAATGCAGATCACTTTCCACTTTCACATGTAACATTCATCCCCCCGTCATGTGACGAGTTTGGGTTGTGCATGGGTACTGCCTAGAATCACCAAGCGTGCCATGTGACCTCCCTCTGTCTTTACTCTCACATTCACAACATGCATATGGAACATGTGTCAACTGGCACACATGTATTCTTTATGCCACGTGAATGTACTTATGTACCCATTGCACGGATGACATGACGGGATGTGTATGTGTAATGATACATGAATTAAATACATTGCATGATGCGATTACATACACAAACATCAGGTTAACATGATAAAGGCGTACCTATAAGAACGCTAGCCTTGGGAGAGCACAGAAGCCGAATTGCCATCCGCACGACAATCTAGAGGAAAACGCAGGTAAATGACCACTTTTAGGTCAGAAGTTTCGGAAATCGATGCGAATATCTTTTATATTTTTGAAATATTAAAAGGAAAAAGTTTATATAGAGCCGAGGCTCTAAACAATCAAATTAGAGCCTACATAAAAAATTTCACTAGAAGAGATTGTTTTGATGCTGAAATATTCTCAAATTGATCATCTCGACATCAAGATGCATGGACATGAGAAAAAAATAGATTTCAAGTTCTGGAAATAGCATAGTTTGTAATGCATTTTTGGACCGTCAATTTTTAAGATTTTTTAAGTTTTCATAAATATGTCGTTCTACACTATTTTTGAAGCTTTAAACTTTATAAATAAAGATAAAAATATATTTTAAGGCTATCACAAAGATTTCCAGTGTTGAAACTACATTTCTCGATAATATTTGAAGGTAGGCTCTAATTTGATTGTTTAGAGCCTAGGCATACAAACTTCACCAATATAAAAATATATCTAATATTTTATATTTTATTCTTATTAAAAATATTAAATTTTAAATTTGGATAAAACATAGAATGAGATCATTTTCCTTTGATACAAGGTGATCACATTAATCTTGACCATTAGATGTGACATCGAGTGGTTACAATTATTCCATTAACCAAGCTCAAACTTCAAAAGAAATTTTCTCAAACTTTGTAACACATATAAGCTAATCAAATTTCACATCAAATGGTTATAAGGAAGTGTAACCACCTTGTATCAAAGGAAAATGGTATGATTTCGAAATTTATAGGTACAATATCTACTTTAAATTTATAGGTAGAGAATGTAGGGTCCGTTGAATTATGATTCAAAGATGGAGCTGATCTCGAAAGATTAACCCTCTAATGCGATACCGCTACCTTAAAACTGCACAAAATCAAAAAAATAAATCTATAAATAAATAAGAGGGGGGGGGGGGGGGGGGGGGGGGAAGGAACAATGAAGTAGGAAAAAGAGATGAAGGAAATAAAAGATCAATGAGAGATGGCAGATGGTACAGCCAGGTCCTTCCACATATCAGAGAGTAATTGTTGGCAACCTCCATATTACATAGCATAACCATAAAATCAAGCACCCAATACCAGTTGCATTGTCTTTTCCTCATCCAAATCATTTTAAATTGAATGTCAATAGGGCTTTTTTTCAAAATACAGGTCTTGCAAGTGTTGGAGGTATTATTAATAGTGATAATGGCTCTTCATTGCAACATTTGGCAATCCTTGAAAAATAGCATCAAGTAACTATGCAAAGTTTCTTGCTTTACAAGCAGACATAGACCTAGCCATTCAATTAAATTGTTTTCCCCTGTAGATTGAGAGTGATTCCTCATCATTGGTTAATGTAATCTATAGGCGATGCAAACCTTTATAGATGCTCAATATTGTTGCTGCTAACTGTTGCTATAAGTTTTAGTTCATAGTCTATATTTATGGTGAGGCCAACATGGTCGCCGATATACTAGTCAAGAAGGCCACAACTCTCTCAGATGCCACTGTTTGGCGATCTAGACCGCTGGATTTTCTTTCTCTTGCATTACTTAATGATGTGGCACAACTGCCTATTCTAGATGTACAATTTATGAGTTGTATTTTATTATTATTATTATTCATAAAAAAATGGGTAGGGGGCCTTCTCTTTTACCCAAATAATAATAATAATATATATATATATATATATATATTTAACTAAAAATTAAATTAAAGAAGGAGAAAGAAAGACTTCTTTGAGAAACCCCGAGTTGGATCTCATCTCTAGATTGCGGGTTATTTACACCTCGATGCCTTCTCTTTTGTCTCGAATAATGGGCTTGGAAGAGGTTTGGTTACTAGTTCTTTTTAGTAGGGATTATGAATTTCAGGAATATGTAGAAATTTTTTAAATGATTTAGAGTAGGGTTTCTAACCTAGTCTTTTTCTAGGGTTTTTCTAGATTTGGGTTTAGGGTTTCGGTTAAAGGGAATTTTTATGATTTTCAAGGAATTTTACATGTATTTTTAGGTTGTAGGGATTTTCTTATGGCCCTTGATAAAATTAAATTTAAGGAGAAAAGAGTGACCTAATTGAAAAAGCCAGAGTTAGGGTTCGTATTAAAACTGAGGTTGTTTACAACTTGATGCCTTCTCTTTAGCCTCAAAGAATGGGCTTGGAAGAGATTTGCGGCCTAGGAGATCTTGTTATAGTGTTTTTTAATTTTAGGAAGTTGTAGAGAACGTTGATAGGATTTACACGGCCTTCCCTTTAACCTCACATAATGGGTTTGGAAGAGATTTGCGGCCTAGGAGATCTTGTTTATAGTGTTTTTTAATTTTAGGAAGTTGTAGAGAATGTTGATGAAATCTATTACGTGACAATAAATATGACATTTCCACTGTTTTGGTACACTTAATCGTAAGGAAATAGAAAGAGATTATGTGAGATTTCTCGAAAAATTATGAAATCCATGAGGTGTCATAATTGAAAAATCTATTACAAGAATGACAGGTAATTTTGGGAAATCTTTCGTGTTAGTTTTTGTCTACCCTATCCCTAATTAAAAAAATCTTCTAAGCCCTCTCTCTTCTTAAAAACTAGATGATCCCTCCCTTTATAAGCGCGTACCTTTATCTGAAGGAATCAGCTCTCATATAAAAACAAAAATAATAAAAATAAAAATAAGTAATCAATGATAGTTACACAATACAATCATAATAAAAAATTTCACACAACATAATTTGATCCCTCCCGAACTCGTCCCCTCATATGAAGGAATAATTGTCATATAAAAACAAAAATAATAAAAATAAAAATCCCTCCCTTTTTAAGCTCGTCCCCTCATCTAAAGACATCAGTGTCATATAAAAACAAAAATAATAAAAATAAAAATCAGTAATCAATAATAAATTACTCAACACAATCATAATAAAATATTTCACGCAACATAATCCTCATAAGAGATTACTAAAATCTGAATTTAAATAACATACGTCTCCTCCAAAACCTCCAATTTTTATACTGCAATTACCACACCTTCTAGTTTACTAATCAAACTTCTTATCATTTTTTAATTTGTACTCTACGAATTTTGAATTTAGTATTATAAATTTATTGTTTATTTGAAATTATATAGAGAGACATTTGAAAGACTTCTGTAAAAAATAAATAAAAATAAAGCTTATCATAATAAAATCATGTTATTCCAATCATATTGTTCCGATGACTTATCATGTTGAAACCAATGTCATGTTAGAAAACATGTGATTGCATATAAATGCCAAAGGCGCTTAAAATAAGTAGAAAATATGTCATGACTGTAAAATGGTACAAGTTATTATTAGAAAATATTTTTGGAATGGTGATAATATTATTATTAGAAATCTTTTTGGAATGGTATTATGATGATTTTAATTCAGTATTTTAGTGGAATTTTGTGACAAAAAAGAAGGAAATGATAATTCTGTTTTTTAGTGAAATTTTGTGACAAAAGAGAAAGAAATGATAGTTTATAGGCAAGTGTTGATAAAACATTGGTAATGCATTTCCTATATTCCTTCTAGACATAGCCAAACAATAACAATGCAATTCATATGTTGCATCTAAATACCACCCAAACAATAACAATCCATTTACAGGTAATGTATTACGCAATAATGTATTACGCCAGTAATATATTTCACAGACAATATATTTCTAGGTATCCAAACGACACCTAGGGTTTGAAGCCTAAGGTTCGTTTAGGTTTTCCTAGATATAGGGGTTAGGCTAAAAGGAATTTTTAAGATTTTCTAGGAAGTTTTCTAGGAATTTAGGTTGTAGGGATTTTCCTAAGGTTTTTGTTTATTTTTTCTAATTTTTTAGGTTTCCTAATGTGTAAGGAGATTTTAGGATTTTGGGGGATTTCTTATCTAGCAAATTTTTGTTTTCCTAGGATTTTCTAAGCATTTGTAGGTTTTTAGATATTTTAGAATTTTAGAGGATTTTTTCCAAGGATATTAAGGTTGTAGGGATATTCCTATGTTTTTTGTCGTTTTCTTTATTTTTTGGTTATTTTTACCAAATTTCTAAGTTTCCTAATTTTTTGGATATTTCCTTACTTTTCAAGGTTGTTTATTCTTTGTTGTTTTTCCTAAATTTCTAGATTTCCTAAATTCTGAGGGGATTTTCTTACACTTTTTTAGGATTCTTTTATTTTTTGGGGATTTTTTCTTATTTTAGTTATTTTCCTAATTTTTTGGTTAGTTTCTTAATTTTCTCGGTTTCCTGATTTTTTGCTTTTTTTCCTAATTATCATGGTTTCCTAACTTCTAAGGTGGATTTACTAAGGTTTTCTAGGATTTTTTGGAATTTTTTTTTATTTTATAAGGAATTTAGGTTTTCCTAGGAATTTCTAAAGATTTTTTATTTTCCTAAATTTTAAGGATTTTTTAGGTTTACCTGGGATTTTCTAAAGATTTTTTGGGTTATTTTCTATAAAGGGTTGGGGGACCATATGTTGAAAAGTTAAAACACCCTTGAAAACTTATGAAAAGTTTTGAACCCGATGAACATGGAAATTTTGTAAAAAATCTTGTTCAAGACTTTCTAAGTATTTGTTGGATTTGAGTGATTGTTGGATAGTTGGAAAGCTTATGACATTTTATATGATTTAGAATCATGGTTCATCCAATTTGAGTGAATTTTAAATAGTTTATAAGACTAGGACTTTAGGGTGTCAATTTTCATGTTTTTGGTGTCCAATTAGTGCTAGGGTTAGTCTTCTATATTTATTAGGCTCATGGGTGTTTAGGATGTCTAATTTTTTTACAGGCTTAAGGATGTCTAAGATGACTAATTTGGGGTATTAGGTAGATTTAAAGTTTGGGTTTTAATTGTGAGAAGTTTAGAAAGGTATAAGGTTACAAGTTTTGGAATGTCTTTGACCAAATTTTCAGGGAGTGTCTACGATTATTAAATAGTTAATAGGTCAAGTGTATTTGCCAAATTTCCTATAATATTTAAATAAAAATTATTTTACCAAAATACCCCTATAAATTTTAGAAATTTTTTGTCATTTTGGAATTTTAAATAAATTATTATAGTTATATTTTTTTAACAAATGTTTTGTGGTGAAAATGTGGACACCCAAAGTTTGAGCGGAATTCTATGTATAGGAAAAAGATAAGGAAAACGTTTTTATATTTGCCCTATCGCACAGAAGATATATACTCCCCCATCTAACAATCGAATTTAGATCAAGTGAGCCACCGACTGTTTGATCTAGATATGATGCCTCAAAGTATTTTATGTTTAGTTTTTTTTACAAATTGTATGAAAATATACAATTTGGTCCATGTCATTTCTCAATGGGGCGCAACTGATATAAAGAATTTTTCGATACAACATAATGACCAAAATATCTCTTGATACTTTTTAGGGGACACCCAAAATTTGGTGTCAAAGTAATTTCTAGAAAAAATTAAAAATAAAAAAGCATAGAGACGTGACATTGTGCCATTCAAAATGGACGGTTGGATAGAGGGGAAGTATATAAGTTTTGTGCAATAGGGAAAGCAGAGAAAGCTTGCCCAAAGATAAAATTAACATACCAGATGTGCTCTTATAAAATGAGACATAAACATGAAATAAATAAATATTAAAAATATTTTTTAAGTTTAAAAAATATAAATCATCATCATCAAAGCTTCATCTCAATAAATTGGGGTTAGCTACATGAATCATGTTCCGCCATTCTTCTCTAAACTAGGTTTAGGATTCATGATTAGATGTTACAATATTTTATGATGGCTGGCTACCTAACGCAGCCCACCTCATTTATCCCATGCTTAGAACGGGTTAAGAGACCAGTTTATATATATATATATATATATATATATATATATATATATATATATAGTTATTGGACGACTTTAAAAAAAATAAATGTGGATACGATGCTAATCGAGTAACAAGCTTGATAATAACAAATCTCAAAAAATATGGGGGTTATACACATGTACTTTGCCTACAAAGAATAAGAAAGATGAAGAGGAGCACGACACAGAGAGAGATGCGAACGTCGGGCTGCATAATAATAAGCATATGCTTTGTGCTACTTTCATTCTCTCCATGAAATGGCTCAACAGTTGGCCCTTTCTATTTAGAAGTCTGGGGATGAATCAACCTCTCAATAAAGTTAATTGCGATTTATTTATTTTTGATAAAGTTAACCAAAATTAATTGAGATTTTAAGCCTTAAAAATGAGCAATCCGTATACATTGTTTTTAGACCATCCATTTCGAGTCTTTCAAATCAGACTTCGTATGGCTGAGGTAGATTCACAAGTCATGAGAAGAAATTTAGAAGTGTTTAGAAGTGTGGCAATGGTCGGGGTGGCCCGGACCGGCCTGTTGGCCCAGCCCAAAAACCAGGGTCTGGCCACAGCATGTGGCCCGAGGGGCATGGGCCAAGTTGTGGTCCAAGGGCTGGACATAGGCCAAACCAAGACGGGCACGCCCTGTCTTCTCTATATTTTTTGCTTTGTTTTTCCTTTAATTTAAGCTGCCTGACCCTGTCCTGATAGGACTAGGCCTGGGAACAAGCCAAGGCTGACCCATTGCATGCCCTAAAAGAATTTCTAATACCTGATCTGGTTTTTCCAGCAGGTTTCAAGGTGTGGCATTACTGAATTTCGTGCTGAAACCCCAGACTTAAGAAATTTCACAGATGAAAATACAAACTTTGTCATTCTGCAAATAAATTTACAGCTTGGAATAACCTATGCCAAAAATACAAAATTTAAGGAGCGCCAATCATGAAACTTATCATTACTAACAAGAACACACAAAAGAACCCAAGTAAGTATCTGATAGTTTCGAAGTGGATAGGTCATGTTCATTAGGCTACTGTCACCGTAATATCAACCATTGTTTAATGAAGAGTCTTTCAATTCATTCTTGAATGACACATACGATGAAGTACCTCAACTTAAGAGATTAGCTTTATTAACCAATATTTTAAAACCCATATATAAGAAGGTCATATCAATCACCTGTTGTACCAATTTGGATCGTCAATTCAAGCCAAAATGGGCCGATTCTTGGGTGAGGGAATTGGTCATGAAAAGATTTCAATAATAATATTAAATTATAAAAAATATAAAAAAAGTGAAATGAGTCCAAATTGGGCGTTACGGGCTATCTAGATTGCCACGTTCCTTATGAATTTGCTCAATTCTTTCATAGAACCAAAATTGCCACGTTCATTATGAATTCGCTCAATTCTTTCATAGAACCAAGTATGTCCATCAATATTGTACTAATTCCCGATTTTGACTAGAAACCCGATAGGTCCCCACTGATTCCCAATACAAATTGGCGGTTTTTAAAACATTGTTATTAACTAATTGCAACTGCAAGTCAGACCTTTTAACAACATCGTTAACATTTTTTCAGATGTAATATAAATACAGAGGGTTAAAACACCAAGCCCCAAGCCCCAAACCCACGAGATTGAACCTTTTTCGATAACTGAGGGACCACCATTGTTCTTGTTACGACAAAGATGAGCAAAATATAAGCCAAAGATGAAGAAAATAGAAAATTACTTTAACTTATATAAGTGGTTCGCCCTATACTTGATTAAATTTCCTCCATTTCTTTTTTCTTTAATAAATGGCTTGATGCCACTGACTAGAATCACTCCTCTTTGTTCAACATATCGAGGGGTATTTAGTTATACTCATTTCGGAATTACCTAGAGAATGTTAAACAACAAATTAGATATTTTAAAAGGAAAAAATATATAAGGTTGGCACCTTAAAGTGTAGAATTAAAGTGCACCTCTAAATTTTTTTTGGAAAAAGTTTTTTTGATTTTAAAAAAACATCAAATTGGCTATCTTGATATATAGATATAGGAAAAAAATATATTTTAAATCTTAAAAATAGTAAATCTTACAACCCATTATCTAGATCGGCCAATTGAAGATTTGTATGCCTTAATAGATCTATTTGATCGGTACTAATTTTGAAGATTAAAATTTCTCTCATGATAAAATATATTTAGATCGGCCATTTGAAGATTTGTATGCCTTAATAGATCTATTTGATCTGTATTGAAGATTAAAATTTCTCTCATGATAAAATTTGGATGTGCACCATAGATAGTTTAAAATTGCAATCTCATACAAACTACACCCATTCTAAAATTTGGAATCACATTTTGGATCATCTACCCACCCATCATAACGATCTGGATCAACTAAACAGGCCAAAATATTAGTTCAAAACTAAATTTGGGGAATTTTGATCCTGTTCGATGATTTGTATGCGCCGATCCAGAACACAGTTCTGAAACGCAGACTTTGCCCCAAAAATTTTAAATCTCAAATCCAGATTCGTAAGTGAAAAAACAAAATTTAACCCTTCATCTGATTACACAACTATCAAGATCCAACCGTTCAAAGAATTTTCCCCTTTTTTTTCCATCTAAATCTTTACACAAAATTCAGGGCTTGCTTCCGCAATATGTACATTCAAAGAGGGCTACTTTGGACATTTCCTTATCAACCATGCCCCATCTCCGGTTACAGTAACCGGCGCAAACAACCATACACCAGGGGAATATTCCGATGCGAAAACTTCCAAAAGAACCAAATTTCCGGCTAAATTTCCGACCAAATATTCGACAAATTTCGGGCGAAATATTCCGACCGAAAATGGCCGAGACTCGAGGAAGCGTAAGCCTCATATCTACGCCACTTGGCCGGGCCACTTTGCCGGACAAGAGAAGGACCCAATTCCGTTATCATAACTTCCCGCCAAATCTCGCCATTTTCAGGGCAAATATCGCCGGAATTTACAGATTATGAGAGAGAGAGACCCTGCAACTTGGAAGCGAGTCCACCATGTTTGGTGATGAAAGGGTGGCCAAGCAACTGCCTTGCGGTCCATCTCCTTGATGAATCCTTCTGTAAACAACACCCAACAAAGCTTCCGAACTCTGATGAAGCTTCATCGGGCAACTTAGGCAATTCGCCAAAGCAAATGGCCATCATAAGAGTCGGCCAATCTGGTCTTTGTCCTGGTTTCAGAAAAGGAAAACGCCCCATATAAAGTTCCATTATTGTTAAGCCCAAGCTCCATATATCACCTGCATATCCACTGTAATTTCCACCATGGCTATCGGGGTCGAACCTCTCTGGACTCATATATGCACAGGTACCAACATAAGAATCACATGGATCCAGGGTTCTGCACATAATTCGACTCACCCCAAAATCCGCAATTTTCACTTCAAGCTTTCGGTTAACCAGTATATTCGTGGGCTTGAGGTCTCTGTGTACAATCTTTTGGTCATGGAGATACGCCAGACCTTCGAGAACTTGGCGACAAATTCCAGAGATGAACTGCTCTGAAACTGAGCCGTTTGCTCGTCTGAAAACTTCATCTAAAGTACCGCCGCCCATGAACTCCAGGACCAAGCTTATGTCTCCGAATTTTTCGAAGATACCATGGCATTTGACGACATGGGGCGAGTCTGTTTTCTTTAGAATCTCCATTTCTCGAACCATTTGGCGACGAGCAGGGGGGTCGAATTCAGAGTGGAGAACTTTTAGAGCATAGATAGTGCCTGTTCGTTTATGGCGAGCTTTGTAGACTGTACCTCCATTACCATGGCCAAGAACACCAAGCCTTTCTAGATCAGATAAGCGCTCAACCTCGAACTTTCGACCCGGCGGTAAAGGCAGAGGAAACCCACGCCTGGTTTCGCCAGAAAAATCTGATGGTTGTACGTTTCGCAGCCTGATCTCACCGGAGTACGATGGATTTTTCACCCCGTTTATGCCTGAATCCAATACTTCCTCAACCCTGTTCTCGCCCGAAATCGCCTGATTCTGGACTCTGTTTTCACCAGAAATTGGCTTTTTCGGCTTATTGTCGCCAGAAAATGAATTTCTCGGACATTTCTCGCCGGAACTGATAGGCTCACTTCGCGGCAGATTATCGAAGAATTCCGGCGAAAAGCGGGGTGAAAATCCCCCGGTTTTCGGCAATGGGAGCCGGAGATTTGCCCTTCTCCTCTCGGCTAACATTTCAGGTTTTTCCGAAATTTGGTGCTACTTTGGGTGGGGAGTAGGTTTGGATGGGGGTTGGACGTTGGGTTATAAAGGCCGGGACTGCAGCGCCAGCTAAGGAAGCAGCGAGGTTGGAAGCGTGTGGGCCAACGTGATGGGAATCAGACACGTGTGTGCCTTTGGGGCTTCTATCGTCTTATCGTTCCTATATTCATGGGATGACATACTGAGGGCAGGCAGTGGAATCTTTAAATTACTATATTACCCCTGGCTTGGGGAACAAGTAATCAGGAGCGTGGCCGGGCCACTCCGGATTCTAAGCCAGCCTTAGGCCGCTCCGGGCGCTAGGTTAGCCTTAATCCCTACCGGGTTGACCCGGTGCAGTCCAACACTAACGGCCCTATCCCAGCCGGGTCTTGAGCTACTATTAAGCCAGAGCCAAGGACGATAGAGAACTAAACAAAATAAATACAAGAAAAAGGAAAATTGTTTCATGTAGGCTCGATTGCATTTCTAGTTCCAAAGTATAAAGCATTCATCCCAATGCAAATAGGTGGTCCATTTAAAAACAATTGAAACAAATGGTTCAAATGTTTTTTTTCATAAAATCATTATTTCTATTTTTTAACATTTATTTATTTTTTTTATATTCAAGATTTTCATGTTATGTCTTTAAAAATTTGGTCCAAAAACCCATCTCAAAAATAGACTTTTGAGAATCGAATCATTTCTACATTGACTCGTAGAAACCGTGTGCGCTAGTATGATGGAACTAGGCAAGCCATATCCAGGGGTGGCCAGGGCAGAACCTGGCAGGTCCTATTGCAGTCTTGGTTAGACCCGGCATGGCCCTTTTCTTGGGCCATGGTGGGAGAGCGGGCCATTACCGGCCCTTGTAAGCTCCTTGGTGCCTCGAGTCGGACAAAATGTAATAGAAAGAGGCAAAATGCAGTACGGCAATCTACGGCGGATGGCGTGGTATGGGTACGATCACCGTCTGATTGCAAAGTGAAGGGCTATTTTACTAGTTTGTTGTGTGGACGGCTTCGAGGGAGTGGTTTGGGCCTTATCTGAAAGGCTATTTTCGTAATTATTGAAAAAAAGAAAAAGTAGCGTGCGAGTTAAGGTACCGAAAGAGTGTGAGAGAAATAGAGAGAGGGGATATACGAAAAGACCGAGAAAGAACGGTCGTAGGGTTTTACGAAGTTACGATACCAACACTAGTTTTAATGAGACAAATCCCTATCCTTGTAAAAGTCCATAATTCATTAAAGAATTTCGACCTTTTTTTTCTCCTTTCTTGGTGGTGAAGCCAACGCTATGAGAGGTGATTGGACCCATATTAATAGACATAGGGGAATCCGAAATTGAAAGATGAAATAAAGCTCACATACCCTACTTCTTCGGAAATTTTTTTTGGTAAGTAAACTCTTGAAATAAGATAGTATTTATTCAAAAAAAATAAAATTTAAAAATACAAAATTAAAAGATGAAATAGAATTTACGTACTTTTTTTTTGGGTCAATCTCTTGAATATTGAAATCACCATATGCACAATTCAAATTGAGGAGAAAAACGATCCTACGAGACCCTCCGACTCTTATATATGTAGGATCATAAAAGATCACCATGAAATTTGGCACAGATATTTAAAAAAGTCAAATCCCATACCTATGTGATACTTTTTTTAGAGATCTGTACTAAATTTAATGGTGATCATTTGGAGTCCTATACACATGGGTGTGGAATGGTCTCATAGGATTATTACTCGTATATATAATAACACCATTTATCTTTAATATAAGATGATCACAATTAATCTTTGATTATTAAATGTTAAATTAGATAACTACATTTATTTCATTTATGACATACCCAAGTTGTATATAACTGTGACTATCTTGTATAAAAGATAAATGATCTCATTATATATAATAAAAAAATAAAATAAAATCCAATAGGTTAGAAGGTGTGAATGACCGTTAAGGTTATAATAATAAATGGCAAGGGTACATATCGTCCTTTTGCAAAGGCTAGGAAAAGAAGTGAGGAGTGAACATGTAACATATGATTCATTGTATAATGATATCAGCTGTGATCTCAACTTCGCTCTATCACTTCACAATGACGTGCTAACTGACGATCAACTCAGTGAAATGTGCTGACGCAGCAAAAGATCGCCCACACGTGTCTCCTCATTCGGCGATTCGGATCTTTTAAAATCCCCGATTTTTCACCACACGTGTCTCCTCCTATCGGCGGTTCGGATCTTTACAACATCGCCGAAGCCGCCGGCCATTGCGCTCTGTTCCTTCAGTGGTCCCCGCACGTGTGCAAGTGGTGTAAGGAGCACGTGATAAACTATCAAATTGGCTCCATCCTTTTCGGTGGCTCCCCCAGAGTAATAAAGTTTGGTGTCTCTGTAACCTGTTGACCCCTGCTCGTTATAATAATTTCCATTTTGACCATCTCTTGGACGTGTACGAGTTTTTGTTCCTCCCTCTAACTGAGTTTCGCTCCTTTCTTCTTTGTTGATAGGGATAGGAATGACTCACCTCGCTCGGGTTCACTTGGTTGGACTGGCTTCAAAAAAGCATGGTTTCGCTCAAGATGCAGGTTAGGGTCAATATCGGTGTGGTTTGGCACTGTTATGCTTGATCCTCTTTTTTTTTGTTTTTTGTTTTTTTTTTCATTTATTATGGGGCCAAACCTTTAACCTATAGGGCCATACTGGCACTATAGTGATAAAGGCTGAAAAGGCCTAGGCCCGGCCCTTTGCCATCCTTATTGCTTCGACATACTAAGATGCTAAAAAACAAATGTAGGGGTTAAGGGTTGGATCGACATAATGTCGTCTAGGAAAGTGCCTAGGCCACCTAGACAAGCGCTTGATAGAAAGCCCCTATGGGATCAGCCACCTTCTATAGAGGGCCGCCTTCTAACACATTATGGTTAACCATTTCGATTGGGACTCGTTTTGTCTGCATATTTTCATAAAAAAGTTTCCGCATTTCTGAAATACCCAGTCATGAGTGCGGAGAAATTGAAGGACAATCCTGAAATATAATAAAGAGAAAGGAGCATTTGTGGATTGGGTGGGGGCAATGTTGTTTGTTGTGGATAACCCAGAAATGACGTGGAGGCTTCCTGGACGTGGACGTGGTGAGGCTCTTGGCTTTATTGGAAAGTGCCGACCCTGCTTTCTCATGTCCCGCCTTCACGCACTCTCTCTTATCCAACACACCTTCTTTTGTATTTTTAAAGGGATTCGTAGTTCTGTTTTTTAGGGGATCTTGTCATGTTTTTATGGGATTTTTGTTTATGTTTGTTATAAGAACGCGAATATAAAAATTAAAATTAAAATGAAAAAGTGTATATACTTGAAATAAGGAAGGAAAGTGTATATATTTGAAATAAGGAAGGCGAGGATGAATTTCTCATGGTTTTGTCATCATCCAATTGTTCTCGAATTGGTCCTTTCACTTTTATAGGAAAATTTTATTTTAAAGTTAGAAAACGATTTAATTGATTATCTCAACATCCAAATTGTTGGAAGTTGTTTGGGTGAAATGGGAGCACAACATTGTACGATTTAAAAAAATTGGAAGCTTGAGCTCTTCTTGCTTTCGAGCATTCACGAAGTCTATCTCAAGACGATATTTGCCCCTCTTAAATAAAGTATTTGATATACATAAGAAGGGTAATTTGTCTTTGGGATACATGAAAACAAAGAGGCATTTTTCAATGTTCTTAAGCTCTATGCACTCGAGCTTGAAACTTACACACTAGACACCATAGTTTTGATATATTAGAGAGAGACAAAGAAAAACTGAGTAAATAGGGAGAGATAAACCCATTTTTATACTTCTTGGAATTGCAGAGAAAATGTGCATTAAGAGGCTCAAAAGTGTGCTAAAAAAGTTTAAGTCGTATGGGTAGGAGGACACTTGTTATAGAGTACCAAGATGCTGCCCATTTAGCATTGTGGTGTTCACATGCACCACCCAACAGTTACGAGCCCTCGCCCTCGCCCTCGCACGTGTGTGTGCATGTCACACACTTCGCGTGTGCTGTACAAGCACTTCCTCTCCCCTTTGCACTTAGAGTGAATACGTACTCTTAAATACAGCGCAATAAACTCTCTCATCTTCAATGTATGACTCAAACCCACATCTTTCTCTCTCTACAAAGCAATTTAGGAAAGAACAATAGAACCATTTCGCATTTTGTTATTCGTAATCAGAAATACCTGATAAAGTGGCTGGTCGGCACATTTATAGTTCAAAGGTGAATATTCCTAGAGATTCCAACTAGAAAGCTGGGGTGGCCAAATTCTTGTGAGGAAATAGTATTTTAATAATTTAGTAGGAAATTGACACAAAAATTTCTTTAAAATATCGGAATTTAGAAGAAGTCTCACTCAAGTTATATTTTTTATGTTGAGTAACTTTCATATTTATAAATATGGGATTATATTCTATGAGACCATTTATCTTTGTTATATGGAGATCAGAAGTACTCTTAGCTATTAGATGTCAAATTAGATTGCATAAGATATGTCATAAAATTCGAGATTTTTTTTTTTTTTTTGAACTTTAAGTCAAGTTAATAACATTTTTACTTTGAAATCTGATGGACAAGAGTATTTGTGATCTCCTTGTACCAATAGTAAATGGTTTTTTTATGTATTTTTCTTTTTTATGTTGAGTAACTTTTACCACTTGAACTATATTAGAAAGTTCTCAATTTCAGGGAATTTTTTCTTCCTTTTTAGGTTTTACTCATTATTGATCTTAGGTTTGTTACATTTTATTGTCCTTATTAATTTTCGATGAGATATAGTAGGCGTAATAGGAGATCCACATGAAATAGACTGTGGGTCTATTTTCTGTGGATCGTAATTTGGTATTTTCCATTTTTTATTTTTAATTATTTCATGCTTTAGACATTGATAAGAGCGAGGAAATCTCAATTTTTCTCTCCCAAATCTACTTTTAAAGGTATTTCCAAAGAAGATTGGTTTTTTCCTTTTTGAGGATATTTTTCAAGGCCAAGATAAGCCGAAATTTTAAGATATTCCCTAGAGACAAGACTCCCCTTTAAAAGTAGGAATGCTCCTTATCCATATTGGGGCTTGAGGGAACCTATAGCTTTACAAGTAGGAATGTCCCTTATCCCTAAGCTGTAATTGTAGCTATGGTTGATAATGAAATTCAGTTCCCGTCAATGTCCTTTCTTTTCACTACTCAAACCTAGGGTTGAGAATGGGTCGAATCGAGTCCAGATCCACCAAGATCTGGATTTGGATCCAAAAAGTATATATGGGATACGGATTTAAAATTGGATTTGAAAAGTATATATGTGATTGGGATCTGGAAACGATTGGATCGAAAAAAAATATTTTATATATTATTTTTGTATATGGGTTGGATGTGGATCGGATCCACTTGTATCCGATCCGATCTAAATTACTATTTGGATCCAAATCCAATCCATCAGACCCAAATGTTGGATCCATAACTAGATCCACATAGGATCCAAAATTTGAGTAGGAACTCAGCCCGACTCAAACCTTTCTCAAACCGGATAAGCTATAGATGCAATCTTTCACCATGCTTTACTGAGACGTTCAACTTCTTAGTGAATTTAGCCTTTTAGAGGCCTTAGATGGAGGTCCCACTTGTGGCTAAGGTTGCACAAATGCTTAGCCACATGTCATCTACTGACCTTAAGGGTGCGGTTTGTATAGAGCCGAGGCTCTAAACAATCAAAGTAGAGCGCACCTTCAGATAGTATCGAGAAATGTGATTTCAATACTGAAAATCTTTGGGATAGCCTTGAAATATATTTTCATCTCTAGTTATAAAATTTAAAGCTTAAACAATTGCGTAGATCGAGCAAATCTATAAAAACTTGAAAATCTCAAAAATTGATAGTCTAAAAATGCATTACAAGATGCACTATTTCCAAATTTTGAAATCCATTTTTTCTCATGTTCATGTATCTTGATGTTGACATGGTTAATTTGAGGATATTCGGGCATCAAAACAACCTCTTCTAGTGAAAAATTTGAGGTGGGCTTTAATTTGATTGTTTAGAGCCTCGGCTCTATATAAATTTTTTCCAAAATGTTAATTTGAACCTCTTTTTATGCACTTTAGACAATGTTAACCAATAACTACAACTTCCCACCATAATTAATCGAAAACCCGCATTTTCCTTCGAATGTCTCAAGCAAGTTTGTGCCGTTTGACTTTGAATCGAGATCAAATCGAGCCAAATGATTGTGAAAGACAAGTCACATTGGAGATTGTGCTTCCTAGAGGTTTCTACTGAGAATACAATTCAGATGAGATTTTTACTCTAGGAGTTAGGTGAGAAAGCAACTTGGGGTTAGATGGACAATAAGCAGGAAATTTAATGTCTTTTGGCACCTTGGTTTTGGTGTAAAAAAAATATAATGCATAATATTACTTATTATATTGACCAGGAAATTTATTGTCTTTTATCATATTTCACATCGAATGATTGTAAGTAATTGTGACCTCCATGTACCAAAAGTAAATAGTCTCATTGCATATAAATCCCATTGATAAAATACAGTGGGCTACTAGAAGTCCGTGATGCACCTTGCAGTCTTGTTCCCTATCCTTACCTTTTACATGTTTTATCATTTATTATTAATAAGTTATTCGTTATGAATGCTCTAAAATATGCTGCTACCAATTGGATAAGGGTGCAATTGGTATACAGATGCATTTGTAGTTGTAGAGGTAAAGTGCGCATTCAAATTTTATCATGGTATATAATTTTGATGTAAAATATTCTTAGGATTCTCTCAAAATCTATTTTTATATCTAATTATAAAATTTTAAATTTCAAAAATGGTTAAAATCAAGTAGATCCATAAACATATGAAAATCTTGAAAATGAACGGTGTAGATAATATATTGTAAAATGCACTATTTCTGAGACTTAAAAACTTTTTATTTTTCATGGTCATACATCTTGATTTCGAGATGATCAATTAAAAGGTTTTTCAACATTAAAGCTACATTTTTCGATGGATTTTTGAGGTGCATCAGTAGTTCATCCTTATATAAACTTTTTTCTTTGGATAATATTTTTTTTTTCTTTCTTTGGAGAAATTTATAGATAATTATATATATATATATATATATATATATATATTTAAAAATAGTTTTAGGTATTTTTAGATTTCACAATCAAGTCCTATCTTTTAGAACATAAAGTGTATATTTCAATTTGATTTCTTTTTTTGTAAAAAAATTGTTTCATGCGGGCTAGACCGCATCATTTCTACAATATGCAGTCCCAAGGTATAAAGCACCCATCTTAAAGATCGATGCAAATAGGTGGTCCATCTAAAAACAATTGAAACTAACGGTCCCAATGTTTTCTTAACAAAATTATTATTTTTAAATTTTGGACTTTTTTTATTTTTTTCATATTCATGATCTCCATGTTAGATATTACATATCCTTAAAAATTAAGTAAAAAAATCCATCTCAAAAATAGATTTTTAAGAGGTGATTAATTTCTACATGGACTCATAGAAACCGTGTTCTTTACTATATATTTGGTTAAACTCAAATTTGGTATCTCTATATATTTTACCAATATACACTTATGAAAATATTCAAAAAATAATTTAAAACAAATAAAATTATTAAACTATCCTTATACTATTCATGGATAGTTTGGCAATTGTGTTTTTAATTATTTTTAATATTTTTTGTATGCGTGTAATAGTGAGAAATATGTACATACCAAATTTGAGCTTAATCCTATCCATAAAAAGAAGGGTGTGGTTTATATAGAGCCAAGGCTCTAAACAATCAAGGTAAAACACACCTTCAAATAGTATCAAGAAATATGGTTTCAATATTAAAAATCTTTGTGATAGTCTTAAAATATATTTTCATCTTTAATTATACAATTTAAAACTTCAAAAATGATACAGATCGAGCAAATCTATGAAATCTTGAAAATTCACGGTCCAAAAATGTGTTATAAGATGCACTATTTCTAAAACTTGAAATCCTTTTTTTTTCTCATGCCCATGCATTTTGATGTTGAGATGATCAATTTGAGGATATTTATGTATTAAAACAAGCTCTTCTAGTGAAATTTTTGAGATAGGCTCTAATTTGATTGTTTAGAGCCTCGGCTCTATATAAACTTTTTCCTAAAAAAAAAAAGAGATGAAATAAAATGTACTTCATGTTATACAAAAATGGGACTTCATCGTTAGATGTACAATATAGGGCACCATCTTTAAAGGGAAAGTTTTCTATAGGACCCCACCCACATATATAGTATATGTGATCCCTAATCTCATCCGTTAAATATGAGTAGATTGCTAAGATGATTCAAGTCACAAGTTGGCTTTTGATTGTCATATCTTGATCCGGTAGCTCATAATGTTTTATTTTTAATTACTATTCTATAAATCATTTTGAAGCGAAATTTTAGGCATGCATAATCTACCAGGGGCACACATTTTGTATAATAAAAATTACCATACTACTAAAACTTTCAGGATAATTTTGGTCATTTTTTTTTACAATAAACCTCAAATTTCAATTGAAAAAGCTCTCTAGAAAAAACTAAAAGTAAAACAAGACTTAGACAACCCCCTCCTCGCCCGCTACCCCTGTCTTTTTCTCTTTTCTTTCTGATAAGGTAGTGGCCCAAGTTTGTGGTGGGCAGGTAATAATTAACAGGAACACATGCAAGAAGACCTTTTATTTTCAGTTAAAAAACTCATGATCGCTCTAACCATCAGATATGAAATCAAGTCATCAAATATGAAGTTAGTTTATTGAGGATATACATTTGATCCCACTCATAATCATAAAATCATCATTTGTGCCATAAAATGATATCTTTTAGCCACCAAATTAAACATCTAATAGCTAAGGGGCCACACCTTTCTCATTGTAAGCAATATTATTCTTACATTTTATAAAAGGATGCCATAAGGTGGTTAAGTTGGGGACCCATGTCTTGAATTATCAATCCAAACGATGGAAAATAGATGGTATTATAATACAAGAGGCATGGCTAATATCTATTATATATTAAACGAGAAGAATACCCTCGCTATTTTTGTGCCACATTTTTTTTTTTTTCTCATAATTGCCTTCTATCTTTCTTTCTCTATTCTCTCTCTCTCCAATCTTTACCAACACCATATTTCTCTCTAGAGGTATGTAAAAAATAGAGGGCGAGAGAAAAATAATATTGGGAGAGAAATATTGTTCTCGTGCTGGCTCCTTTAACCCCTATTTTGATATGGATATTGGATCCAAATTTGGATAGATCTATGATATACACTATAATGATCATGGATATAAAAATAAAATAAAATTTTAATACATTTTTTTAAAAACAATCTTATCTATTTGATAGGAATCTTTAATTATGAAAGTGCATCTTAAAATTGAATACTTGTGAGTTAAGGGATTAGTGAGTCCACTTACTCATAAAAAAAACTCTTTCTTCGCATATTTGCATATTTCTAACTTAAGGTTCAAACTTCAAAGCATTTATTAATGATTAAAAAAGAAATCTCATGATTAAAAAAGAAAATCTCATAATAATCACCAGAATGTAAAGCAGAAGAAGGTGGGACTCCTTTAATCATTCATAAATAGAAGTGTGGCTTTTATACGTGGCAAATATCAATGGGCACCACATGATCCAAAACTCATTTCTTTATCGCACGTGGAGAATGAACTTGGACGAGGCGGATTTTAGACGTTATCCAAAGGTATCGTATATTGGGAGTACCAAATTGAGTTAGGTGTCATGATATCTTCGGATTGTACAGTAAGAGAGACTACTTTGACTTGTTTTAGTTTTTCGTTTTTCGTTTTTCGGAGGTGGATTATCTGTTTTAGTCAGATAGTGTAGATTTGATATTTTTAAATATAATATAAAAAAATATTATGTCTTTTCACATTTGTAAGTATAAGGTTAACAATATTCGTTTTAATTGGATGATATAAATTTGACATATTTTTTAAAAATAATATAAAAATATATTATGTCTCTTAAGATGTGGAAGTGTACGATTAGCCATTATCAGAGGACTCTATTACACATCTTTTTAATGATACATTTTGATATATGGGCACTGGCTCTCTCAATTAGAAGATCTATCGGGGATGATTTTATCTATTTGAAATGATGGGAACAATCAAAGAATCACTTAATGACTATTTTCAAAAGAAAAAATTTGATATTTGAGTCTTTTGATTCTTAAGTTTTACCCTATAAGAACTAGACGGTCTGTATATCTTGGGACATTATTATTTTTAAGTGTGTAGAGGAAGCAATTAGAAGAAAATAATAATAATAATAATTGATGTTAATCAATGAGTTGAAGTTATATCCCCAAAATTTACAATCCGAAAAACAATCCGAGGTGGGGTTTTAGCCAAGGGAGTAAATAAGTAATTTACTCCTAGGAGATTAAAATATCTTTTGGCTTGATATTTGAAGGGGCTAAAAAGTGAGGTCACACGAGAAACGTCCAAAAATATCGTGTGGACAATAGGAAGATTCGGGAGGATCCCGGTTCCACTCTAAAAAGGAAATAAAAAGGAAGATACTTTGGGAAAGGGAGATGAATCATGGAAAAGGGAGATGAATGAGCGATGATTTTTATTTAATGAATTGCATGGATAAAGAATGATATATAATATGATATGATATCATCACAGGGACCTTTTGTTGATTTCACGTGATATAAGGGCGGCCGCAAAAGATACGCCATCGCCTTTTCTATCTGCTTAAAAAGTTGTAAAGCCTATAAAAAGTAGGCACTACGAGTTAAAGTCGATTGATAAGTTTTGCATCACTCAAAGGCTCAACAAGCACCTGCTCTCTCTCTCTATCGATAATTAGTAATACTTTTATGGGAAAAGTTTATATAAGATTGCAACTTTAAAATGTAGTTTTTTTTTTTTTTTTTTTTTAAGAATTAGTAATAATTTTATGGAAAAAATTTATATTAGGTTGCAACTTTAAAATGTTGCACATCAAAAATCCATCGGAAATAGTTGTTTTAATGTTGAAAAACTTTCTAATTGAGCACCCAGAAATAGTGCATCTCACAACACATTATCTAGACTGTCCATTTTCAAAATTTTCATTTGTTTATACATCCACTTGATTTTTATCATTTTTGGAGTTTAATTTTTTTTAATTAGATATGAAAATAGATTTTGAAATAATCTTAAGAACATTTTACATCAAAATTATATGTTATGATCAAATTTGAAAGTGCGACTTAATTGGATTGTTTAAGATTGCAACCTTATGGAAACCACACCCTAATTTTATTACATTATCTTTTGTAAATTGTACCAATCATGAAAGCCATTTGGCCAATACAATAAAAACAAACAGTTTACAATAAAAACTAAAAATCCTTCAACAATTCATTAAAAAAACCATGGTAACTCCTTTTTTTTTTGCTAAAGTATCCGCCTCCATATTCATTCCTATACAAAAATCTAACACTTCCCTCAACAATTCATTACAAAAACATGGTAACTCAGCCTAATCTAACACTTCCCTCAATAATTCATTAAAAAACCATGGTAACTCAGCCTCTTTTTTACGGTCATTTAATATCACATTTCAAATTGAAAAGAACACAGTTTTTATGAGGCCATGTAGAAATGAGTCAACCTATTAAAAATCTATTTTTGATATGGATTTTTGGACTTAATTTTTCTTTTTTTGACAAATCTCAAGAGCTTTTATTCATTAACGGCTGCGAAAGCACAAAAATTACAATGCTGGAATTAAAGTATCATAAATAGAAATGGAGGATAAGGAGATGCCGAGTTTAACTAAACAATTGGCAACATCATTCGCCTCCCAATAAACATGAACAAAGGAAATCCGAAGGCCAACGGAGGAGCATATATCACAGATCTTCTGCCAAAAAATACGAAAAGAACAAGGTATTATGTGCTCGTTGTTGCACCATTTGATAACATTGAATGAGCCTCCTTCAACTTGAATAATTCTTTGAATACCTCTCCTAGCAATGATTTGTAGACTGATGCAAATAATATTAGAGTTATTTTAATTTTTTATTATTCTTTAGTTTATCTCTTCAGGAGTAAGAGAGGATGGGCGCACGGATATTTGTGGGCATTGAGTTTGTGTGTGAGTTGATATTTATGGATTTGAGTTAATTAGTTATCAATTGGATTGGGTTAGTTTAGGAGTATAAATAGATAAGGTTAAATTAGGGAAACTAATTTAAGAATGTAAAAGGATAAGGTTAAATAAAAAGTAGTTTTTAGGCTTTGGATAAAAGGGGGTGGTACGTGAGGTTAAGGGAAGAGAGAGAAAATAGGGAAAAAGAGATAAAATAGGAAAAGTGTTGAGATAGTTTTTCTTGTTAATGTTTATATTATTTTTTAGCCTATTTAAAGGGAGGTTCCCTTCATTATAAAAGAGGTAGATGAGTTAATAAAATTTGATCTCGTGAAGAGATTTTTGGGGTGGATTCCCTCAAACCTTGAGAGAGGGTATATTCTCTCAACTTTAGAGTGAATTCCCTTGCAGACCTTGAGAGAGGGTATATTCTCTCAACATTTTATTTTTATTTTTTCTGGTTTTATTTTTTTACATCAATTGGTATCAGAGCAAGTCAGATCCTGAGAGCAAGTTAGATTAGAGCAAATCAAATCCATATCAAGTTAGATCCTGAGAGCAAGTTAGATCTAAGCAATCAAGCTAGCAAGTTAGATCTAAGCAATCAAGCTAATCCTACTCCTGCTATGGATTATCGTTGGGTAGAAAATTTTACTAAAGCCCTAGAGGATTTTCGAACTGAAGTACGTGAGATGAATCAAGAGATGAATCGGTGGTTGCAGCGGTTGGAGAACAATATTCTTCGTGAAGAACGTACTCACAACCACATTCATCTTGGACCAATAATTCCATGATAAATCCAGGGTGTTGATTTCAAGCATATTAAGCCAAATCCATTGTGCTCGATAGAGAAGTTAGATCCGTCACGTCCTATAGAATGACCACGAGATTTTGACATTAAAATCTATCTCCCAAAATTTCATGGTCACGTGTGTTCATAATGATGCAAATAATATTAGGGTTAGTTTAATTTTCTATTATTCTTTTGTTTCTCTCTTCAGGAATAAGAGATGAGGTGCGCACGGATATTTGTGGGTATTGAGTTTGTGTGTGAGTTGATATTTATAGATTTAGGTTAAGTAGTTATCAATTGGATTGGGTTAGTTTAGGAGTATAAATAGATAAGGTTAAATTAGGGAAACTAGTTTAGGAATGTAAAAAGGGATGGTACGTGAGGTTAAGGGAAGAGAGAGAAAATATAGAAGAAGAGATAAAATAGGAAAAATGTAGACAGAGTTTTTCTTGTTAATATTTATCTTATTTTTTTAGTCTATTTAAAGGAGGTTTCCCTTCATTGTAAAGCAGGTGGATGAGTTAATAAAATTTTATCTTATTTTTTTAGTCTATTTAAAGGAGGTTTCCTTCATTGTAAAGCAGGTAGATGAGTTAATAAAATTTGGTGTCATGAAGAGATTTTTGGGGTGGATTCCCTTTCAAACCTTGAGAGAGGGTATATTTTCTCAACCTTGAGGTGAATTCCCTCTCAGACCTTGAGAGATGGTATATTCTCTTAACCTTTTATTTTTATTTTTTCTGGTTTTATTTTTTTATACCATCTTGGCCTGGTTAGCCGTGGTAGAATCACAACGCCCAACATAAGAGAAAATAGTGGCACCCTCATGGTCTCTAAAAAGACCACCAACTCCAGCTAGCCCAGGATTTTCCAAAGAGGTTCCATCAAAATTGAGTTTGAAAGCACCTTGGATCTAAAAGGAGGAAGGACGGTTTTTTTGGGAGATATGAGAAAGTTAGGAGTTTTAGGTTTACAAAGATGTGTACCCTTGAAACTCCACTCCCATTAATGGTAATAGATAGCCAGTCTCGTAAGGTCTGCAATATTTTAATATTTTATCTTTAATGCTAGTAAGATTCAGAGACCTCCCATCAAAAGTATGTCTATTGGATTCAAGCCATATCTTCCATAATATAGCACTTCTAAAAATATTCCAAATAAGAAATCCTTTTGGAGTCAAATAGGGAAAATTGAGATGGTTAATAATGGAAATTAAATTTGCCGGTCAAGGTGAAACCCAAAAGACTGAAGACCCACTTCCAAATATTGTCTGCAAAAGAGCAATGCAAGAAAAAGTGGCATCATGTTTCTTCATCACTCTTGCATATGAGACACATATTGGGGATGATTTTACCCCTCCTAAGAAGATTGTTTAAAGTAAGACCTTTTCTTGAAGAGCGACACAGATGAAAGTCTTGATTTTCATTGGAATAGGCCATTTCCAAACCGCATGGAGGTAGTCAAAAGACCATCTGACACGATCATGGAAGAGAAGTCTATAGGCAGATTTAACAAAGAAAACACCATCTCTCTCACTTTCATAGATAACCTCAACTTCACCTGAGGGTGAAATATAAACATCTCTAAGTAGAGATAATAAACTTTGTAGTTGGGAAATTACTCTGTCCGGAAGTCTGCTGTAGTTGCATGCAATATTCCATAAACTTGCACCCTAAGGATCGCGATCGCGAGAGTCTGGACTTAATATTTCCAGAAGTCTGTTGTAGTTTGGACTTAACTTTTAAGGACATGCAATCTCTAACATGGAGATCATGAATATGAAATAATAAATAAATTTTAAAAATTAAAAATGATAATTATATTAAGAAAACATTTCAACCGTTAGTTTCAATTATATTTAGATGGACCACCTATTTGCATCCATCTTTAAGATGGATGTTGTATACTTCGGGGACCGCAAATGTAGCAATGCATTCCCCGCGTGAAACAATTTACTAGCTAAAAAATCATCTCAAGTAGATCTTTTGATTGAGGGAGTCTAGGCGCATATATCAAAACGTATTAGGAAAGGGTGCAGTTGGCATACGGATGCATCTGTAGCTGTAGAGGAAAGGTGCACCTTCAAATTTTATCATGGTATATAATTTTGATGTAAAATGTTTTTAGGATTATCTCAAAATCTATTTTTATATCTAATTATAAAATTTTAAATTTCAAAAATGGTTAAAATCACGTAGATCTATAAACATATGAAAATCTTGAAAATGAACGGTATAGATAATATGTTGTAAAATACACTATTTCTGAGACTTAAAATCTTTTTATTTTTCATGGTCATACATCTCAATGTCGAGATGATCAATCAAAGGGTTTTTCAACATTAAAATTATTTTTTTCGATGGATTTTTAAGGGCATCCGTAGTTCTACATTATAACATAGCATCCTTATATAAACTTTTTCCATTAGGAAAAGGATGTGGAATAGATTGCTATCACGGGGACTAATTGTACACTTACTCCTGCTAGTAAAATGGCTATTTGGATGATCTTTTGGTCTTAAAAATTAGCAAAATCTTTGTTGTACCCAATTAACACTTCAGAAAACAAAAATAACATGCATATAGTAAGAATAATTCCTAAAATTAGGGTATCAAGCTGGGCCTAGAGCATTGTTCAACTTAAATGTCAATTTCTATTAGGGGCATTTCGGTCTTTTACACAGAAATTTAGAAACACTTCCACAAATATCATATGGACCCGGTTTCTATGCGGCCAAGCTCGCATATGTAGACATACGTGCCTATTAATAAATCTATTTTTGAAAAGGATTTTTTGTCTTAATTTTCAAGGACATGTAATCTCTAATATGATGATAAAGAATACGAAAAAATAAGTAAATTTTAAAAGGAAAATTTCGTATGGAACCCTAATTCCTCATATTATATCATGGTAGATCTTTATTCCGTTTTTCTTTCAAGCGACATAAGGAAACCCCTAAAGATTTTATCATACCCATTATCTCTTATCTCCATCTTTTATTGACTTTTGATCATAAAAATTAACTACAAAAAATCTTTTTATACCATTTCAACCCAAAAACTTTTTTAATGGGTAGAAAGGGAAAAAGATAGTTAAAAAAGTTTTTGAGTTCAAATGGTATAAAAAGATTTATTGAGGCTAATTTTTATGGTCAAAAGTCAATAAAATAGGGAGACAAGAGATGAGGGAGTGCGGTGAAATCTTTAGGGGTTTCTTTATGCCGCTTGAAAAAAAAACAGAAGGAATTAGGCTTCTATATGAAAATTTTCCAATTTTAAAAACTAGAAGTAATAATTCTAGTAAAACAATATTTGGACCGTTAGTTTCCACTGTTTTTAAATGGAACACCAACCTGCATCTATCTTTAAGATGGATGCTTACACTTTTTGGACCGCATATGTAGTCGTACGGTCCAACCCACATGAAACAATTTTCCATATCATATTTTCCAATGTAGGTTTATTTTCCAGTGCAGGCCCTTTAGAATGTTGAATTTGTGATGTCTAACATCCATTGTTAAGGAATTCACATGTGTAACTTCTTTTCAAAGTTGAAGCACTCCTCAAATTTATAAGTAATTGAAATATACGGGATTGTCTATAAAGATATTATTTATGTTTTGAACATGGAGGTCACAATCATTCTTGTCTCTTAAATTTCATAATGAGTGGTAGTAAGAGTGTCATTAGATAGACACAAAATTCGAAAAAAAAAAAAATCTTGAACTTCATGACTCACCCCAAACCATCCAATTTGACATCTAATGAGTGAGAAAGATTGTGACCTCTATGTACAAAAGACAAATAGTCTTTTTATAGATAATTCTATAATAAATTTATGCCAAAAGCCAAATATGAAAAAATTATGATATATGTAGCAGCAGCTTCAGCGTACGTTACTACCATTGGTGCAGCGATTTCAGTCTTAGCTGATTCGGTTGTCTATATCCAAGCATTAAAAATGGGGTTTATATGATCAAATGATAATAGACTCCACTGAGATGTGGACTATTGGCACCAAGTACGCATAAGCAAGAGAGCTTCTTACTCCCTAGGTAATCTCATTGGAGAGAAAGAGAGGACGGACAAGTAATATATGGGGGTATCATTAGAAGAACAACCAGTTGTACTCTTATGCACTCTCAGAACCAATGCCAGAGCTTCAAGTTCATGAGGATGACTAGACTAAATTCCTGGCATTATGAGACTTACAATGATTTATAAACGGTTTTATTTCTGATACAAGGAGAACACAATCATTATTGACCGTAGGATTTGAAATTAGATAGTTGAAGATGTGTCATTATTAGGTCACAAAGTTCAAAATAAAATATCTCGAAAGTTATGACGTACTTTTATCTATTAGATTTCTCATCCACTAGCCAAAAATAATTATGATCTACTTGTAAAAAAAATAAATGGTCTCGTAGTATACAATCCATTTAATTAAATGAAAAATATACAGCGATATCATTTATCTTTGGGACATGGTGTTCACAATTAAACTTTACCAATGGATGTAAAATAGATGGCTGCATTTATTTTATTGACCAAGCTCAAACTTCAAAAGAATTTTTCTCAAATTTTAGGACACATACAACTTATCAGATTTCACATCGAATTGTGACCTCCTTGTATCAAAGGTAAATAGTCTCATTGTATATAATGCCTTAATTAATTAACAGTTGTATTGCATGTTTTTAAGCTCATAATGTAATTTCTTTACTACAGCTTCATCGTAGTTTGGTGAATGTTATATCCAAATGTGGTTTGATGTATTATTTTGAGAGAGAGAGAGAGAGAGAGAAGCTAAGGAAAAATTGAACCGGAACTGTTATCAGACATGAGGCCGAAAGTGGTTCAACCGGCCTAACCAGGCAAGTCCCGAGCAGTCAAAAAAGTGTTAAAAAAATAAAAAAAATACAAAAAAAATCTCATAAAATATGAAAAAATATATTTAAAGAATGATTCAACAAAGAAAATCCAAATGAATTAGCAAGTTAATGAAAAAAATGGATTGTAAGGAATCGATTTGTGCCTAGGGGCATTTTTGAAATTTTTTAAAAATGATGGAAAAATGTAAAAATGAGAATTAATAGCTAAAATAATTTCAAATATATGTCAAAATGACGAAAAAAATTAAAAAAAATGCATCACAAACAAAATCCCTTATTTTTTGAGATTTTATATAATTTTCTTGAATTTTTTTAAAATACCTGGCCAATTCACCAAAACCAATTGAAACTCGAGCCGACCAGTGGCCGGTTCCGATGTAACCGGGCTAACTAGGTAGTTAGAATTTGAACTGCCCAATTTGTCCTACACTGTGTGAGAGAGAGAGAAATGGGGGAGAGAGACGTGATTGTAATGATGAGCTTGTGCCGAGACTTTACCATTGGATGTAAAATAGATGGCTGCATTTATTCTATTGACCAAGCTCAAACTTCAAAAGAATTATTCTTGAATTTTGGGATGCATCCAACGTATCAAATTTCACATCGAATTGTGACCTCTTTGTATCAAAGGTAAATAATCTCGTTGTATACAATCTCTTAATTAAATAACAATTGTATTGCATGTTTTCAATCTCACAATGTAATTTCTTTGCAGTAGTTTGGTGAATGTCATATCAAAATGCACTTTGACATATTATTGAGAGAGAGAGAGAGAACCTTAGGAAAAATCGAACTGGAACTGTTAACCGGACATGAGGTCGGAAGCGATTCAACCGGTCTAACAAGTATACCGGGCAAGTCCAAAACGGTAAAAAAAGTGTTAAAAAAATACAAAATAAATATCAAAAAATATGAAAAATATATTTAAAGCATGATTCAACAAAGCATATCCAAATGAAGTTGAAAGTTAATGAAAAAACTGGATTGTAAGGAATCAATTTGTGCTTAGGTGCATTTTTTAAATTTTCTTAAAACGATGGAAAAATGTAAAAATAAGTATTAATGACAAAAAAAAATTTAAAATATTTGCCAAAATAATAGAAAAAGTTAAAAGAAATGCATCACAAACAAAAACCCTTATTTTTGAGATTTCATATAATTATCCTGAATTTTTTTAAAATACATGGCCAATTCACTAAAACCTATCGAAACCAGAGTTGGCCAGTGGCCATTTCCGATCTAAACCAGGTCTATCTAGGCATTTAGAATTTGAATTGCCCAATTTGTCCTACATTGAGAGAGAGAGAGAGAAAGAGAGAGAGAGAGAGATGGGGGAGAGAGACGTGATTGTAATGATGAGCATGTGCATAGATTAGATTTTGTTTGAAATTGCTATTAGTATAAATTCCATTGCTATTGTTTATCGAGCAGCATCATTTGCCTTTTGATAAACATGAAAAAAAGAAATCCTATGGTCGAGTGAAGAACAAATATCAAGGATCTACAACTAGAAGGCATGAAGGGACCAATGGATTCTTTGCTCTTGTTTACACCTTTTAATAACATTTAGTGAGTCTCATTCGATTAGAATAATGCCCTGAATATCTCTGCTAACAATGATTTGCAGACCCTAAAGAAGATCAATTATCGTTAGTCGCGGTAAAATCATATGGCCCAGCATAAGAAAAGATAGTGGTACCCTCATGATCTCTAAAAAGATCATCTACTCTAGCTTACCCAGGATTTGCCAAAAAACTTCCATCAAAATTTAAGTTATAAGCACCTTCAAGAGGAGAGGTCCAAGTGAAAGATGGGTGGTATTTTGGAATACAAGAGAATGCTAGTAGATTTAAATTAACAAAAATATCTACCCTTGAAATTCCTCTCCCATCAATAGAGAACCAGTCCCATAAGGTTTGTAAAATTTTATCTTTAATGCTAGCAAGATACAAAGACCTCCATATGCTAGCAAGTTACAAAGACTTCCATTCAAAAGTGTATGTTCTAGATCTGCCATAAAATAAGATCTATAAGCATGACAAGAGTGATACCCAAAAGACTGAAAGCCCACTTCCAAATATCATCTGCAAAGGAGCAACGCAAGAAAAGGAGGCAATAATTTTCTTTATCGTTCTTATGACATTAGGAATGATTTTCCCCCTCTTTCGAAGATTGTATGTAGTAAGACATTTTTCTTGATTCTAAGGAAAGCCTTAATCTTCATAGGATAGGCCATTTCCAGATTGCAAAAAGAGAGTCCTTGGACCATTGATCATAGAAAAATACTCAATAGGCATATTTAACAAAAAAAGACCCTGTCACTTTCATTTTCCCATATAACCTCGTCTTCACCTGTAGTCGAGATATAAACATCTTGAAGGATATATAATAAATTTTGAAATCGTGAAATGAATTGATCTGGCATTCTGTTATAGCTACATTCAACATTCCATACGGAGGCACCCGAAAATGAGCGACTGAATAAATTTGAAATTTTTGCCGCCTGAAAGCTTACTTTCGTAAAGAAATATGGAAAGAGAAGGTGTAGGGGCTGATCCCGATGCCACATATTAAACCAAATGAAAATCTCATTACCATTACCAATAAGCCAGCAATAATTATCGAGCACTACATTTTTGCAATTATAAATTCCCTTTCAGATTTGTGAATAAAATTTACCTCCTTTCATTTTTTAATCAAATGAGTGAAATGTTCAAAACCGTACGTTGCTGCTAAGACATCTTTCCATAGCTGGCTAGTACATTCTCCACCACCACTTAGAGAGAAGAGCCCAATTTATACATTTAAGCTTTCGAATTCCCAGGCCACCCATTTTCATTGGAGTGCAAATTTTCTCTCATGTTACCAAATGGAATTTTCTATGATCATCATCGAAAGAACCTTATATATATATATATATATATGGGAAAAGATGGGATTAGCCTACTAGCTCATATGAATATACGAGCCCAACGGCCCAGATTGAATCTGGGCCGATCTGACGATCACGGATGTCCAGTAGTGCTTGAATTGTATTTTTTTTCCTACAAATTTAAATCACTTGAAATTTTAGTTGTGTGTTTATCAAAAATAGGTGAATCTTTGAAAAATATCAAAAAAATATTTTACATGAAATAAATTAACCAAAATACTATTGAAAAGATTGGGGGGGTATTTTGATCATTTTGTTTTTCACAAATAAATTTTTTCATATTTTTATTAGGTGGGCCTTGATGAGAATAACTCACACCTAAAATTTCAAGTGATTTAAATTTGTAAAAATAAATAAATAAAAAATTCAAGCATTACTAGATATCCGTGATAGTCAGATCAGCCCCGATTCAATCTGGGCCGTTGGGCTCATATGTTCATATGAGCTAGTGGGCTAATGTCATGACCCCGCCCCCTGACCCTTGTCTTCCCATATCGGAAGGCGTCAGAGTGCGGGATCGCGATCACAGAGGTCGAGTACGTCACTCAGGTGGGAGTGGCATCAACACGTTTTAAAAGTGCGGAATCAAAGCAAACCACGAGAAATAAAATAAATATATTCCACCAAGCACTGAAAACTGAATAAATTAGAACCATTTCATACCCATATACAGTCTCCAAGGTCATAAACAATATCCAGAATATTACAATTCATCTTAGGCACCAAAGCCTATTAACCAAAAGTACAGAGCTTCACAAACAACACAGTACGGCTGATGGCCAGCTGACACTTACAAAATCAAGGAGATCTTCTAGTCTAGCGCGGGCCTTCAGTCCACCAAACACGATCATCGCCTGCCTGTCTTCGACTTGCAACCATTAATCTACAAGAGTGGAAGTAAAAGACTGAGCTAAAAAGCCAAGTAAGTATATCACAGTGTCATGCTTCCCTGTCCATGAATATTATCACACAACATAGATCAAGGTTCTAAGCCATGCTCATAAAACAGGAGTCATGTATCACAATTATGTGACAATTATAGAATAATGTTTTTCATGGTAGAGCAGGTACAATATAAGATGCCAAATATCATATACACTAGTAATTTATCAGATTCAACAGATCAACAAAAAGAAGAAGAGCATAACAAACATTAACAGACACAACCTACTCTCTAGCCCTATCTATCAGGCCAATCCCATATCTCGTAAATCGATCATATAACTCAGGTAAATCATATATCTCAAGTCAATCTCATAACTCAGGTCAATCATACATCTCGAGTCAATTACATAACTCAGACAACTACCCATATCGGGTGATGCAATTTGCACAAGTCATTGTCGAGAAGTCATGTATCACCTCGTGCGCACCTTACTGGTGTCAATCATAGCCATGTAATACCCTCAAAGCATGCCAAGTAATCACATAACAGTCACAATATCACAATATCCAACTACCAAAGGGTGACCCATTGCGTAGTGCCCATATAGATCTGGGGGGCGCGACCCTCCCAAATATTTACATTCACATCCTGACTCCTGTCCTATCATGGGAAGTTAGGGAATGATCTTAGCTGCCAACACCATCATTCACACAGTAGGTGCCCATTCACATATCACACAAGTAGCATGGTACCATCATTCACACAATAGGTACCCATTCACATAATACATAAGCAGCACGGTACCATCATTCACATAGTAGGTACCCATTCACATAACATATAAGCAGCATGGTACCATCATTCATATAGTAGGTACCCATACAACACATGAGCATTATAGTATCACATTAGGATGATATCAGTATCTCATCATGATAGTAGCAATATCACATTTTGGTTGTGGCACATCTCATTTTAATAGTATCACAATGACAGTACCATAATAACTGTAACATTATTTCAGTTAAGCCTTACCGCTCAGTTCCTGCCATCAAGGGTAGTGACGTGCGCTTACCATTAAGGTCATAACCCTTGGACCATTTAAAGTTTGAAAACGATTCCAGAACTAATTTTTGTACTAAACACACCTATCCTTCAAATCGAGGTGGTTTGAAAACAATTGGACCTTGTTTGGCGCCTCAAAAGTTGAAAACAATAGAGATATTTCATCTAAAATCTGTTATGTAGTGAAGGCAGTAACATGTCTTTAAAATTTACTCCATAACTCATAATCAATAAGAAATTCCAAAAAGTGCTCAACATGAGAATTTAAGCTTACTCATGAACCGTTAAAAAGGCAGTAGTTTTGAAGAAAATGGACCCCTTTTGTCAGTCAAAATACGTATTGACAGAGGCATAAATTTTGAGTTTTATAAAAGTTGTTCACAGTGATATATTGTTACAATTAATCATATAACTCTCAAATTATGAAGAATTTCGAGCTGTGCTAAACATGTGATCTCAAGTTTACTCAAAACTCTTTCAAACGGTAGTGGTTTGGAAGAAAACATACCTATTTGGTCAGTTAAAACCCTTAACATCAGAGACATCAGTTCTGTGCTTTACGAAAACTATCCACAATGATCTACATGCATGTTTCGAAGTATAACCTTACATAAATAAAGAATCCGAACAAGATGCGAACATGAACATTAAAATAGACTCATAAATCTTTCCAATGACAATAATTTTGTGTCATTTGGACTCCAATTGCTTAGTGAAACTCTCAGTATAACAGAAGTAATATTCGTGGAAATTATCACAGTCTGCTAACAGTGACATACATACATAAAACAAGTCATATCTTCAAAACTATTAAGAGTTTCAGCTAGTCATAAACACCAAACTCAAAGTAAACTCATAGACCTTTCAAATGGTGGTGATTTGAGGCCAATTGAATATCATTTTCTTAGTCAAAATCTCATCACACATGCATGTAAATTCCATAGAAAATCATAGTATAAATATGACACATTTCAAAGACTATCCCATAACTTCAAATCCATAACAAGATAACAACAAGAAACCTTTTCTATCTTAAACTAGGCTCACATAGGCATCATTCCACATAATTTCAAGATCCACAAGAGTGATAACAGTACCCAACTTATCATCCAGAAAAGACCTAATTACTGAAAAAATAGAACACAAACATACATGCTTAACTTCAAGCCAAAACCATGCTTTATTCATGCTTAAATCACACTTTATTTGTACTTAATTCATAGAAATTCTTACTTAAATATCATACTTGAGAGTCTTACTTCATACTATGGAATACATAATAACATAATCTACTTACCTTGTACTTTAATGGTGATCCCAAGTCCTTCACACAACTCACTCTTCAAGTCTCTCAACAATGGGCACAAATGAATGCAATTTCTAAGGGTTTAAAAGGGAAAAAATGTGGGCGAGAGAGAGAACGTGCAAAAATCTTTAGAGGGATGGAATGGGGGGTACTTATAAGCATAAAGTGGAGGTAATATGCAAGTGACAAGTGTCATTCATGCAAGGGCTAAATGGCATGCAAGTGCCATGTGGTGCTCATGCAAGTGTCATGGAGTGACATACAAGTGGCTCACAACGCAAACAAGTGGCACTCATACAGGCACAACATAAAAAGGTTCCCCCTTTCCATTTACGTATGGCGCTACACAGTCGGCACTACACACATGACGATAATGCTCTCTCTCGCTCTCTACATAGGCGGCACTGGCTCTTCTCTCTCTTCACAGCCAGCGCTGCTCCTCATTCACAGACGGTGATAGCCTATTTCACAGCTGACGATAGCCTCTTTCACAAACGGCGCTAGCCTCTTTTACAACCGATGATAGCCTCTTTCACAGACGACGCTAGCTTCTTTTACAGACGGCGCTAGCTTCTTTCACAGACGACGCTAGCCTCTTCCTTAGCATCGGGCGTCGGCTTCCTTCACTTATTTCTATTGCCGTCTTAAGTCTAGAAAATTGTGGTCCTTACAGCTAACCCCAGCTTTTTCTATATATATATATATATATATATATATATATATATATATATATATATATATATATATATATATATATGTGTGTGTGTGTGTGTGTGTGTGTGAAAATTCTTCCCAATGCCTATAGGAGAAATGAACAGTGATTTCGCCTATCCTCATTACCGTCCAAAGTTCATCGCACGGTAGCGGTTGTCTAGTAGTATTTTATTTTTATTTCTTTTCTACAAATTAGAATGATCTGAAAGTTGGAATGTGTGTACATCTTAGTGATGCGCACCTATAAAAAAATAAAAAAAATAATTCGTGAAACAAAATTGACCAAAATACTCCTTAAAATTTTTAGGGGTATTTTGGTTAATTTATTTCATGTAAATATTTTTTGATATTTTTTTTAGATCTATTTTTCATGAATACACGCTCCAAATTTCAGATCATTCTGATTTGTAAAAAAATAAAAAATACTACCAGACAATCGTGACCGTGCAATGAACTTTAGACGGTGATGAGGGTATGCAAAATCATTGGTCATTTTCGCCTATAGGCATTTTGCAGTATATATATATATATATATATATACATATATATATGAGAAATTATCCTATAGAACCCTTCCCCACCCATGTGCGTAGGACCCCAAAGGATCACCATTAAATTTGGCACGGATCTATAGAAAAGTCAAGTCCCACACCCATGTGATACCTTTTTTAGAGATCCATGCCAACTTTAATGGTCATCCTTTGGGGTCCTACGCACACGGGTGGGGGAGGGTCATATATATATATATATTACATTGTCAAAATAAATAAATTCCATAGATAGACAGAAAAAGATATATATAGAGAGAGGACATAATTCTTTTGAGCCAATGTAAGAAAAATCAAACCAAAATAGTTAACCAGACATGGCCCAGAAGCGGTTCAATCGGCCTAACCGGTAAACCGGTCAGTTCAACTATTCTAACTAGGTGAGTCTTGGGAGGTAAAAACAGTGCTAAATAAAATAAAAAATAAAAAAAAAATCTAATAAAATATGAAAAGTATATCCAAAGAATGATTAAACAAAGCACATTGAAATACAATTGAAAATTAATAATAATAAAAAATGGATTTTAAAGAATCAATTTATACCCAGGGGAATTTTTAAAATTTTTTAAAAACGATGGAAAAAATGTAAATATAAGTATTAATGGCTAAAACAATTCTCAACGTTTTCTATAATAAAAATAAAAATAAAAATGAATTACAAACAAAATCCCTTATTTTTTGGGGATTTTGAATAGTTTTTTTTTGAAATTCCACTCACCAAAACTGGTCAAAACTGGAGCCGGTCCACCGGTTCCGATCTAACCGGGACGTTATCAGTTAAAACACCCGATTTTTCCTTCATTGCTTTGGACTTTCTTTTGATTGAAGTCAAATTTCTCTCTCTAGAATTGTGCCATTGTTTGGTTTTGTAATTTTGGGATAACTTGATTGAGGGGTGCGGTTTATATAAATCCTGGGCTCTAAACAATCAAATCAAAGCTTACCTTCAAATAGTGTCGAGAAATATGGTTTCAATATTGTAAATCTTTGTGATAGACTTAACATATTTTTTTATATTTATATATAAATTTTAAAGCTTCAAAAATAGTGGAGATCGATAGATCTATGAAAACTTGAAAAATATTGAAAATTGACGGTCCAAAAATGCATTACAAAATACACTATTTCCAAAACTTGAAATCCATGGTTTTCATGTGCACACATCTTGATGTCGAGATGATCAATTTGAAGATATTCGAGCATCAAAACAACCTTTTCTAGGGAATTTTTTGTGGTAGGCTCAAATTTGATTGTTCAGAGCCTCCGCTCTATATAGACTTTTCCCTTGATTGAGAGTTCTCAATATGGATAGAACTGCGCAGGCTGATCTTTTTTACGTGGTAAATATATACCAAAGTTTCATTGTCATTTGAAACAAATCAAAAACTATTTAGCTTGTGTATCATTGGATGAGCTAATGTTTTTCTGATCCATTTGCTATAGATTCATTCTAGAATAGATGCCTAAAGCAAATAAGATACCCATAATATGTACATATAAAATTAGATTCCCTTCTGTAGATTAATTGTTGATAAAAGTTATGTTAAGATTCGTGATTGCATACACAGACATTGAATGGGGAAAGAAGAAGAGAGAACGAGAAAAGAGAGAATACAACATTTACGTAATTCAGATCAGAGCCTTATGTCCACAGATCCAAAGTCTCAACGAGCTACGTCTTCAATGATTTTGGATAAGGATTACATAAATAAGTTTCGTTATAGATAGAGGACAGTCACAATGATTCTTGAAGATAGAGGTAAATAGTAGGATGCCTTATCACCAAACTAACTTGAAGACCAAGTAACTGTGACTTGGTTTCTTCTTATCTACATATTCCCCCTCAAGTTGATGCACAGAGATCTGAAGCGAAGTGTCCAACTTGCCAACTGAAACTGGAACTGGAGTCTTGAAACCAAAAAGTTGTCCAAAAAACTTGCACTACTCTCACTGTGCTTGAATAGTCTACCAGAGCGAAGAGATGTGATCCGAGACACGTGATCACCAAACTTGGTTTAAAGACCATTAAAAGTACTACAAAGGCACACCAAAGACGGCTCTGCAACAAATAAAGTGGCAACGAACATTGAAAATTTGAAAACTTCTCCTTGAAGAATCTGCTAATCATGAATGTACTCCCTTTGATGATGCCACTACAACAATGGTATGACGAAGTCCTCTGCTACATGGCGAGGCGCTAGGAGCAAATAACATGCGAGACAACTGAAAATGAGCGAATCACAGCAAGAACTAATGTTTTTATCCACATAAAGGTGTTCTTGTCCACATAGTGGTTACATTAGATATGTTGACTTCATCTCTATTCATCTCATCTCCATATCTCCTATACTCTCTCCCTCAAGTTTGGTGTGGATGCAAAGAAACACCCAACTTGCAAAATATATATTTTTTAAGTACAATAATATAAAAAAAAAAATTGCCAATGAAATTGGGCTTTTAGACAATAGCCCACATCTTAAAAAAAAAAATGCCACTCATTTTTCTTTTCTTTTCCAGTGCTTCTTTTTTGTTTTTTTCTTTCAACCAAAAAGCTCCACCACACAGCATTTTTTTTTTAAACAAAAGAAAAGAAAATGAAATGATATTTATGAGTGTTTGTTATCGTATGCTATATTGTCTATTTTTTCCTTTTTCTAGATTTTCTTAATACTGTCCTACTATAAACCAATACTGTAAAGTATAAACCAATTTCTTTTCATATTCCATCTTTTTATCGAATTTTTCTATTTTTTGGTCTTTTAAATGTTGTTTATAGTTTAATTTGTTTCTTTATATTTTTATTTTTAATGCTTTTTTTATTCTTTTTATTTTGTAGCGACTCTTTAGGCTAGTACACTCCTCGAGTGAGTCTCAATAAACTCATCCAAGTTACTCGACTTGGGAGGGGTCCAAGTCCAAGAACGAGCTTAGTATTGAACCTTGGAGCAAAGTAATTCTTAGTGAAAATTGATGGCACGGATGAGACCAAACATGATATCAGAGAGGGGGCGCCGTGGGGCTGGTGATCGCAGAGCTCGGATTTGAAATTAGGAACCCATTGTGCCTTTTAGAGAGAGATAGGAGAAAAGCTATATGTTTATAGGAAGCTCTGTATTTTTTTTTTTTTTTGTATCTTCCTCTCTCTTGCTTTCCATATTTATAAGGAGAAAAAAAAGCTAACGTTCATTTTTCTCCAACAGGTCTCTGAGAAAAGGTTTTCCTTGATCTCAGGGATACTCATCCAACTCATCCCATGAATGTTGGAGAAAAGAGTTTTATAATATAGATAATTATTTACACTTTTATGAATGGATAATTATAATGAAACATGTGCTTCTTCCAAGCCCACAATTGTAGGCAAGACCACGTGACGCCTCATGGCTATACGTGTTTACATCTCATACTTGGCTATGATGGCTGAGCATAACAATGGGTCACATGCATAATCTCAATTTTGAATATGACTTGTACGAAAATATCGTCATGAGGTTTTTCTCGTGCTTTCGCAGATATGCCTTTCATAACAAATGTCCATCATAAAGATTTTTATGCTAATGCGGATTTATCACTCGTAAAAAAATTCACTGGCTTAACCATTTTCAAGTCTCATTAAGCTAGTGTGCTTATACAGTAGTTCAATACTTAGACCATTTGTTAATGGATCAACGATCATATTTGATGATGGCAAGCAACTAACATTTACTTCAATTTTCTCAACTACATCCTAAATGTAGTGATATTAAACATTTATATGTCTTCCTTTGGAGCTATTTGCTCCACTATGAATTAATTTAATTTCAGCTTGATTATCACAAAACATTTGGATCAGTCCATTATATATTGAAATGTTTTATATTTAAGGGGTTTGTAAAAACATTGACAACTGGATCTTGTAGTTTTGTGTAAACAAATTCAACTTTCTTTGCTTTCACTTGGTCTCGAATAAGATGAAATTGTGCATTGATATGCTTGCTTCTCTCATGAAATACTGGTCACATTGTTTCTTAGCCAATGTGATTGCCAACTTGTAATCCATATTGATTTTGGTGGGGGTCTCTTGAGGGTTTTGGAGGTTTTTAAAAAGATTTTGTAACCACAATGCATGACAAGTACTCGATGTAGCAGCTACGTACTCAGTATCACAACTTGATAGTATCACAATTGGTTGCTTCTTCAATGACCATGTGAATGCCATACTTCTCATGTAGGACACATACCCGAAAGTGATTCTTCTAGCGACCAAGTCTGCCCAATCACTATCAACAAAACTCACAAGACAAAAAATACAAGAGCATGAATAAAATAAACCATGATCAAATACAGTGTAGGATAAATCGGGCGGTTCAAATTCTAACCATCCGGTTAGATCGGAACCGACCACTAGCCAATTCCGGTTTCGGACGGTTTTGGTGAACCAGCAGGGTATTTTTAAAAAATTCAAAAAATATATAGTAAATCCCAAAAGAAAAGGGATTTTGGTTTCTAATTCATTTTTTAATGGTTTTCATCATTTTGACAAAGATTGAAAATTGTATTGGCCATTAACACTTATTTTTACATTTTCCCATCTTTTTTAAAAAAATTCAAAAATACCCATGGGCACAAATTGATTCCTTAGGTGCCCTAGGGCACGATTTGAAGTCGCACCAATTTTCTTTGGATTACCTTTCCACTTGAATTTTCATGGGCTACCTCTCCAAAATTTTATAAATAGCCATCCTCATGAAATTTCAAGCACTTTTTTCGTGATTATGTTAAAATTATACTAAACTTTTGAGAGAAGAGAGAATTTTACAAGGCTTGCTTCCTTTATGATTGCTTTATTTATCTTCAAAAGCTTCAAAGAGTGGTTGATTTGGGGCTTATAGAAGATAACCGATTTTTTATTTAGCATTTCATATTACTTTAAGTAAATTATCTTTATCTATCTCTCTCCTTCTTCCAAATGTCAATTTTCATAATTATGTTTGCATTCATTTAATACTTTTATAATATTTTTTCAATAAAAAATCATAATTTTCGTAAAGGAAACTTGAAGCTCATTGTATCGAGTATAGAATCACTATCTAGGTGCTACAAGTGTTAGAGCCATTAAAAATTCATATTAAGGTTGGTCTAATACATGTAGTTTTGAGCGAATTCCATAATCCCTACTTTTTCGAATATGTATTGTGCATGTTCAAGATTATTAACTTATGTAAGCATAATCACAAGTCCCTTGGCCTCTTCCGAGGTTAGCAATTGCTTTTCCAATGCCATTTTTATCTTATACCAGTTTGTATAGGTCCTGGGGTGGTCACAAACCACTCAGTTGTCTCTCAAAGCGCTACACGTTCTAGTGAAGTTTTCCCTCTCTTAACATACACCCTATGTACTTGAACAAATTTATAAAAAAACATAAGAAAATTCTAAACTTCAACATTCCAAATTCAAATTTGCATGCATTGCATTGCATGCTTAGGATTTCTCTCTCTCAATCTTGAAATTATGATTTGGAACTCTACAAAATTTTAGTACATCATTTCAAAACATGTCTCTCTCAATCTGTATGGGACATGTTTGTCCTTCACCTATATTTCCAAACATATCCCTTACATTATATATTCAAATGCTCAAAATAGCCACAAAATCAAACTCATTCCTAACATCCTCCTTAAGCTTGATTTTCCAACTTGGTTACCCCTAAAACAAATTTCAATTTTCGAAACATTTCATATTTGACATGTTTCGTAAACATGTGGGCAACTTGATCTTGTGTTTTTGTGTAAACAAGTTCAATGTTCTTCTCTTTCACTTGGTCCAAAATAAAATAAAACAGTGTAATGACATGCTTGCTTCTCTCATGAAAAACCGGATTTTTTGCCAATGCGATTGTCAATTTGTTATCTATATATATTTTGGTGGGAGTCTCTTGAGGCTTTAAAAGTTCATTAAGAAGATTTCACATCCACAATGCTTGAAAAGTACTTGATGTGGTGGCTACGTACTCGGCCTCACAAGTTGATAGTGTCACAAAAATGAAAGTTTTTTTTCTATCGTTCAACTTATTTCTAATCAACAATCACAAATGCCTCAAGTGAAGCATGTAATGGAGAAGCAAATTATGAACCAAGAGATGCAAAGTTTTGCTACTTTTGCAGTGACAATAAATAACATTTACCTCTAGAAGGTTGTTCAAGACTATCCGAGCAATGATGAAATATATTTGCAAGGTATTTGAAAATGATAGTTTGTCGAGTCAAAGAAGTCTACATAGTTCACATACATTGGCGGTGTATGGTTGAGGACTATTGAATAAAATAACAATTTTTCCAAGTGAATTGTGAGGTTAAGGTTCATGCTGCACAATCTTCTCCTTTACAAACCTAGGGCTTCGGCCGAGAAATATGACCCCTCAGACCCAAGGGCAGGATCAGGGCCTAGCAACTACGACCAGAGGGTAGGGCTAGGCCGGGAAATACAACTCGAGGGTAGGACCGGGCGACTACAGCCCAAGGGTAGGGCCGGGCTGGGGAACTACGACCTGAGGGTAGGGTTGGGCCAGGCCAAGCAACTACGACCCGAGGGTAGGGCCGGGCCGGGCAACTACGACCTGAGGGTAGGGCTGGGCCAAACCAAGCAACTAGGACCCGAGGGTAGGGCCAGGCAGGAGTGGGGAACTACAACCCGAGGGTAGGGCGTGCCTTGAAGTGGCGCCCACCCCATTTCAGGGCGCTACTTCAAATCGCTCCCTATTTTTTATGGCTTTCAAAGATCAGGGTGGGGCTTGAAGTTGCACCTCATTTCAAGTTGCGTTCATTTCAATGCGCTACTTGAAGTCGCGTCCTATTTTTTATGGCTTTCAACGATCAGGCGTGACTTGATGTTGCATCCCATTTCACGGCGTTACTTGAAGTCAGACCCCATTATTTGCTACTTACATGATCATTGACATCACTTGACTGACTTTTGTGACACGTGCCTTACATGTAGGGCCCACATCCTACATTTTTAACAAACACACAATTTTGTGACCAAATTCAAATAACGCCCTGGGGCGCCTAAGTTCAAATAACACCTTAGGGCACAACTTCAAGTCATGCACCCTTCTCTTGCAGTGCCCAAGTTCAAATAATGCCCTAGGGCGCAACTTCAAGTCGTGCCTCTTTCTCCTGCAATGACGCATGACTTCAAGTTGTGCCCTGTTTGAAGAACTAATTGTTGGGACACGTGTCGTCGTTTTCATCACTCGCAACACACGTGTAGCCACTCTGGGGGCTCACGTTCTGCATAATAAGCTGCTACTTGAAGTTGCACCCTTGGGCACGATTTCAAATCATGCACCAGGGTGCAACTTCAAATCACGCCATATTTTTAACTAAACATGAGAGCGACTTGGATTGGTGCGTCGACTAGTCAACTAGCCATTGGGACACTTGTAATCATTTCTAGGTCTATTACACACGTGTCGAAGCCCTAGGGGCCCACTTTTTGAATGGGCTTATCTTTGGGGCATGATTTGAAGTCGTGCCATGTTTCCTTGGATTCCCTTTCCACTTGAATTTTCATAGGTTATCCCTCCAAAACTCTATAAATGGCCATACCCACAAAATTTCAAGTACATTTTTTGTGATTATGGTAAAATTATGCTACACTTTTGAGAGGAATTTTACAAGGCTTGCTTGCTTTATGATCGATTTATGTATCTTCAAGTGCTTCAAAGAGTTACTGATTTGGGGCTTATAGAAGGTAACACATTTTTTATTTAGCATTTCATATTGCTTTAAGTAAATTATCTTCATCTCACTCTACTTCCTCCAATGGTCAATTTTCATAATTATGTTTTCATTCCTTTAGTAAATCAGAATTTTCGTAAAGGAAACTTGGAGCTCATTGTCGCCTAGGTGTTACAAGTGTTAGAGCCCTTAAGAATTCATCTTACAATTAGTCTAATACATGTAGTTTTGAGAGAATTCCATAATCTCCGCTCATGTTTAATCTGTATTATGCATGTGCAAGTTTATTGATTTGCATAAGCATAATCATAGGGTCCCTTGGCCTTTTCTAAGGGTGGCAATTGTATTTCCAGTACTATTTTTATCTTATACTAGTTTTTAGAGTGTCTGATAGGTCTCAGGATGGTCACAAACCTCTCGGCTCTCTCTCCGGGTGCTACACCTTTTAGTAAAGTTTTCCCTCTCTTAACATACACCCTATGTACTTAGACGAATTTACAAGAAAAAGAAAATTTTAGACTTCAACATTCCAAATTCAAATTTGCATGCATTGCATGCTTGGGACTCTTCTCTCTCAATCTTGGAATTGTGACTTGGAACTCTACAAAATTTTAGTATATCATTTCAAAATTGCCCTTCACATATATTTCCAAAAATGCCCCTTACATTATATATTCAAATGCCCAAAATAACCTCAAAATCAAGCTCAAGAAGCAGACAAAGGGCACGTTAACTTAGCCTATCACTATGTAACTACAATAGAATTAACCTACAATGGAGTTTAAAAAGTGGGGCAAAGAAATAAAACAAAGAAAAGTAAGTAATCATCCTAGAAGATAGCAATAAGAGCAAACAATAGACTTGTCTAAGACCAAAAGTGGGGCAAAGAAATAAAACAAAGAAAAGTAAGTAATCATCCTGGAATTTAGCAATAAGAGCAAACAATAGACTTGTCTAAGACCAAAAGGGGGGCAAAGAAATAAAACAAAGAAAAGTAAGTAATCATCATAGAAGATAGCAATAAGAGCAAACAATAGACTTGTCTAAGCCCCAAAGTATGAGTACCACATATCATTCAACTTGTCTAAGCCCAAAAGTATGAGCACCACACGTCATTCAATGTTGGTGAGAAGGTGATAGATTGAGAAAGAGTAGAAAATTATAACCACCAAAAGCCTTTATTGAGAGGGGAATTGTATACTATAAGATCATTTATTTTTAGTACAAGGAGATCACACTTACTCCTAACTATGAGATATTAAATTGGATAACTTGGGGTGTGTCACATAATTCAAAAAAAAAAAAAAAAATTTGGAGCTTTGATTCTGGTCAATGACACTTTTACCACCATTCAATTTGAAATCTAATGGACAAGAGTGATTGTGATAGCCTGCTACCAAAAATAAATAGACTCTTTTGTATATTTTTCCACTTAGAGGATTGTTGTCCATTACCACTCACGCATGCATCAACAATAAATAAATAAATTAGAGATTTAGAATGAAACTGAAATTTTCCAAAACATACAAAACAAAGCAGTCACGTAATGATGTTTCTATTAAAAAGAGAGAGATAGAGAGTCCTTTGATCCTATTTATTTTTGCATAAGAAATTGAAATAGGGGCAACCATTTAGAGATAAAATGGACAATGAACCGATCCAATAAAACAAATTATTTCAGAAGTAAGATATTTTAAATTTCTATTCAAGAAAGTTAGCTATAGAACTCGACAATATACCAATCCAAAAAAAAAACTAGACACATAAATAACTTTACAGTGGCAATGCATTTGATAAAAGAAAACCAAAAACATTTGCGGTCAATGTGAAACACAAATCTATTCCAGAGTAGAAAAGCGCACAAAAGTATCCATGAAAGAGATCACATATATTCCCCCATATCCGACGAATAAGAGAGAAATGGGAAAAATAACCTCAAATATAAGCGAGTTCTAATAACAAAAGGTAAAAGGTCTTATATAAGTAAGGAAAAAGTTTATATAAGGTTGCAACCTTGAATCACAGATGCACTTCAAAACTCCATCGGAAAAGGTTGTTTTAATGTTGAAAAATTCTCTAACTGATCATCTCGACATTGAGATATATGAATATGAAAAAAAAAAAAAAGATTTTGAGTATCAGAAATAATGCATCTTGCAACACATTATCTAGACCGTCCATTTTCAAGGTTTTCATATATTTATAGATCTACTTGATTTTAATCATTTTTGAAGTTTAAAATTTTAGAATTAGATATAAAATAGGTTTTCAGATAATCCTAATATTTTTTTACATCGAAAGTGTATCTTATGATAAAATTAGGAGGTGCGCCATAATTGGATTGTTTAAGATTGCAACCTTATAGAAACCTGTTGAAGATAGACCAAGTTAAATTGCTTGGTCAAGTTGGTTATTGGTGATAAGCCTCATCTCTCTCCATTATCTTGTGTTATCTCTCTCCTTCTCTCTCTATTTTTCATTATCATGTTTGCTCTCTCCAATCTTAATATGGTATCATAGCAGTAAAATAAAACCTCTCTTCTTCTCTCTCCATTTTCCATTCTCATGTTTGCTCTCTCCAATCTTAATATGGTATCAGCAAAAGAAAACCTCCGGTTCCAAAACCTGTTGAAGATAGAAAAGTTAAATTACTGTCAAGTTGGTTATTGATGATAAGTCTCATCTCTCTCGATTATCTTGTGTTATCTCTCTTCTTCTCTCTCTATTTTTCATTATCATGTTTGCTCTCTCCAATCTTAATATGGTATCATAGCAGCAAAAGAAAACCTCTCTTCTTCTCTCTCCATTTTCCATCCAATCTTAATATGGTATCATAGCAGCAAAAGAAAACCTCTCTTCTTCTCTCTCCATTTTCCATTTTCCATTTTCCATTGTCATGTTTGCTCTCTCCAATCTTAATATTCTATCAGCAAAAGAAAACCTCCGGCTCCAAGTGTCGTGCCACGCCGTGCAAAAGAAAACCTCGCCGTGCAAAAGAAAACCTCCGGCCCCAAGTGTCCACCCCAAGTGTCGTGCCATGCAAACGAAAGCCTCCAGCCCAAGTGGCCCCTAAGTGTCGTTCTATGCAAAAGAAAACCTATGTCCCCAAACCTTCGGCCCCATTGTCGGGCAAAAAAACCTTCGCGCACGAAAACCTCTGCCCCAGTGCCGTACAAAAGAAAACATCAACCCCAGTGCCATGCAAAAGAAAACATCAACTCGAAAGAGCGGAGTAAAAAATCCAACCCCAGTGTTGTGCAAAAGAAAACATCAACTTGAAAGAGCGGAGTAAAAAATCCTTTCAGTTCCAATTTCAGTTTGAACTCAAAAGAGAGGAGCAAAAAAAGAAAACATCAACTCGAAAGAGCGGAGTAAAAAATCCTTTCAGTTCCAATTTCAGTTTGAACTCGAAAGAGCGGAGCAAAAAAAGAAAACATCAACTCGAAAGAGCGGAGCAAAAAAACCTTTCAATTCAATTTTAGTTTCGCAAGTTAGGCAATTTTAGTTTGGCAAGTTGGGCATCGCCCATCAAACTTGAGGACACCAACCTGAAGGGGAGTTCCAATTTCAGTTTGGTAAGTTGGGCATTGCTTTACGCTGTGCACTAACACCAACTTGAAGACACCAACTTGAGGGGGAGTGTTGAAGATAAATCAAGTCAAATTACTTGATCAGTTGGTCAAGTTGCTTATTGGTGATAAGCCTCATATTATTTTCCTCTATCTCTAAGAATAATCTTTTATCCAATCAGTGAAGATGTAGCCATTGGGCTTTGGATCCGCCGACGCAAGGCTTCGGCTTGAACCATGTGTTATCTCTCTTCTTCCCTCTCCATTATCTTGTTTTATCTCTCTGCTTCTCTCTCCATTTTCCATTCTCATATTTGCTCTCTCCAATCTTAATATGGCAAAAGAAAACCTCTCTTCTTCTCTCTCCATTTTCCATTCTCATGTTTGCTCTCTCCAATCTTAATAAAACCACCCTATAAGTAAAGCCTTACCTCCTATATCATCAAAAACAAAAATTACAAGTCAAGCATTTGAAAACCTCTACATCGATCATCTCGGCTTGAAAATATTAGTTGTGAAAAAATAGAAAAAAATAAGATTTTAAGGTCTAAAAAGCATACATATCGTAACAAATTATTGAGACCATTAATTTCACCGTAAAATTAAGTTTTCATAGATCCGCAATATCTATACCATTTTTTGAGTTTCAAATTTTATTATCGGTGTTTTTTTGGTAGTGTTTTAACTATTATCCATGTTGGAAATTGATTTAGATCCATCATGGAGATTTTTGTTACCGAAAGTGTTGGAAATTGATTTAGATCCATTATGGAAATTTCCGTTACCAAAAGTGCTTTCCAAATGAGGATTTTACGTGAGGCTCTTATTTTGTTTTCATAAAGCTCATAAAGCCTCAGCCATAGAAATTTCATCCCTAACAAAAAGGTCTAACTATTTATATTTCAAAAAGAAGATAATGAAAAGGCATGATTCTCTAATAACTTTTTCTTTTTTCTTTTTTTTTCTTTTTTTCATGACCCCATACCCTTCCAATGTGGCAACCACTAATTAAATTTCATTACATTCAATCTTGGGGGTGGCAACGGGTTAAGTACCTGATGGGTCCCAGGTCTGGTTGGATCCATTGCCACCCTATGACCATAAGCAATTTTTTTTTGGCCCTTTTTTTACCAGCATATACCCCATGACTATGAGCTTCTTCTTCTTTTTTTTTTGCCAATAATACTATAAATGATACCATGTGACAACATGAATAATACCTAGCATACACCTAAAGGCACATGATTGCCATCATGTACCCTATGACTACGGTACAGGTTGGTTCGGGTCTCGAATAGTATTTGGGTCTAAAATTTGGACCCATACTCGATCTCGAGGTCGGGTCTACCCATCGGGTCCTGGGTTCAGTCGGGTCCATTGACACCCTTACCCAATCTACCTATTCTCTCTCTATCCCCTTTCCATCTCTCTCTCATACGAGTTCCACCTAGATTACCCCTTTTCTTCCATTGTAATCCTCACTATCTAGGAAAGGGGCATTGGGTGCATGCCCACACCCAATCACCGTGGTGTGGTTTTCATTCCCTCCACTACCACCATCCGACATTAATTTTCAAAAAGCTAACTCCTAATCTACTTAAAATAATGGATATCGGAAAAAAAGGGCATATTCTAGTTGTAGGCTACACATAAGACAACAAACCTACGGTTCACTCCATTGACATACAATAGAGATGAACCTAGCGCCTGGTGCAATTCCAAAGCAGATGCCCCACTTTATTTTCCGACCCTTATAATTTTATGATCTGTAACAACATGGGATAGGAGTTATGGACATGTAATCATGTAACAACATGCAATCTTTTCTAGGGAAACTCTCATATGCTTTTCCCACTTTCCCACAAACCAAACATACCTGTATAACTTTGTGAATCTTGCACTCAAAGAAAGGCCTCTCCGGGAAAATAAGGAGAGAGATCTAAAGTTAAGATTAGCAGGGGTGGTGCTTTGTTGGGATTGGGATGAGAACAACTTTTTGCAGAACTGAATGATTGGAGCCATTGATTTTGCCGGAATCATAAAAAGACCTACTACCATCAATCATTTGGAAGATAGCATTTGACCCCTTCTTCACTCTGCTATCTTATGACAAATATCATGTCCCTCTTCCCATCCTTAAACCACTTAAGTCGATATCATTGGAACCAGTACAGTTCCTCTTATCTGCTAACCTTGTTAACTCCAACTTAACCTCCGCCGCCCTATGAGCCCTTTCAGCTGGGAATGATATTGTATCCTTAAAGAGTTTGCTTTGTATCGTGACGGAGTGCGAATTGTATCCTTAAAGAGTTATGAAAAGAGTGCGAATTAAATCACAATGTCAACGAGAGGGAGGGAGAGGCGGGGCGGATTCATAATTCGTCATGAACCTTTTATCTTGTTTGAGTCAAGATTATAGGGCCTTGAGACTTTAACATTGATCCCCAAAAGAGAGAGGGGTTGTAACAATCCTACCAAAAAAAAAAAAAAACCTTTTACCTTTGATTGTCCATACAAATAATTTGGTCCTTAAAGACCATCCATACAAAAAAAAAAAAAATGATAGTCCTTCCTTTTGTTTCTTGTGCCACGTCCTCTAGGGACGTGGGCTCGAAGTGTTAATGTAACACGTTCTAAACACCTCATGTATGATGTGGGTTAATAATATATTATAATAATAATAATTTATTTATGTTTTATTTTTTATTTTTAAGTTTAAGATTGTTACAGAGGCTACTAAAAGATGGGAGATAAGAAATTCAATGAACGTTTGCATCATTTTTGACAGCTTTGAGACATGCTTGAAAAGATAGAGCATGCAGTAGTACATGGCAGCATAGCCAAAGAGAAAAAGAAGACTCCAATTTCCAGAGAAGCAAGAAAGCCAATACTTGCAGACAGCCTGAGGCTTTCCCTTGTTGATGAACTTGAGTACCAAAAGTTGCAAATAATGCAGTGAAAACGGTTAGTATTCAAATTCAATAAACTTTATTTCCATAATGGCCAAATCATTATAGAGGAAGCACCATGCCACCTCCCCAGATATCCAAATGATATCATCAATGCCAGTTTCCATTAGTTCACGGCTATCTTCTCAACACTTTAGTTGACATTTTCCTATTAATAGACATGTGATGTTCTCTCATCACAAAGATGTGCATTGGAGAGCAAAACTCCTCAGGCATTGCTGCCATTACAGATATTGCTGCAGTTACAATCCACCAAGGTTCTAGGCCTTTTTAGTAGACTTTTATGGTGAAAATAGGATTCTTACAACCAATGGACCACACCATAGACAACTATGTAAAAGATGGAAAACAGTTGTATTGAGGTTAACATACTGAGACTTCCCTCAGTCTGTGATTCTTAACTTATCATAAGTAGTCTAGCTCAAGGTTACCGAATAGAAAAATGAAAACACTTAGTACTTATCGAGCAAAAATCAAAATTGTTGTTAGGAACTTAATGCCTAAATTTGTAATTTCAGGAATTCTCATAGCACCATTCGCACAATGAGGTGCACAACCAGTAAATCATGGGCATGTCTCTCTAACGTAGCCAAAATGTCTGTTTGGCTATCTGAAACTACATTTCAGTCATAGCAAGTACTAGTAGTCACCCGCAGTAATCGTTTAGGAGGTAAAAAAGGCAAGTGAAGAGTCTCCAAAAGAAGGGCCATCCCATCTCATGGTGGTCCAGGGTCAGAGTGGAGTAAGACAAAGGAGGAATGGACTGCAGCTAAGGGCCAAGATATCTCATTGGAAGAGATCATCAGAGAGGGTGTCACAAGCTCATGGATAGAGATAGAAATTTTTCATAGAAGAAGCCAAGAAATATGGTAGGTGGTGACAATATCCTTGATCTTGACTGACCATGGGAAGGGGTTACTAATCTTGACAGATCAAGAGAAGGTGGTGTTGATTGGTTCCTAAACCTTGTCGAATTAAAACAAATGTCCTCGAGTAAGAATTGGTTTCTACACTCTAGATATGTTTGGAATGCTTATTTAGCAACTAAAAAAAGTGTACCCTATCTTAGTGAATACCAAACATCTACCTCTACTTTATGCCTCACTAACAAGAAGAGTAAAGGATTACCAAAGCAAAGTTCGAGACTACAGGAAATCAAAGACAAAACAATCGAAAGGGGAGGAATACAACACATGCAGTAATGTTATGTGGAAAGATGGCTCATGTTTGCTTTCAAGCCTAAATGGGGTGTTGGGATCACAGCCATTGTGTTTGGGCATAAGTTCCACCTCCTTAAGCTCGATATAATTATACTAACAGTAGACTAGGAGGGGTGTTCGTGTGCCATATTTGATTCCCAAAATCCCCCATTGAAAGTTATTAGTTCCAAAAATACACTATTCCAACATACTGTCATTTTTAAGTTTGACATCATCCTAAACCTAGAGAATAGTCTACTTTTAACTGCAAAAAAATAAAAAAGTACATTAATTTTTTGAATAAACTAAAGGCTATATATTAATCTTCATTCTACCTTATCTTAATCTTCATTCTCTACATATCATTGATTTAAAACCCAGAAATGGGTAGCGACTCGCCAGGGTCCTTTCTCGAATAAGCAATTTGATTCAACCAAGTCTTTGTGAAAATAACAAACAAGGGCCCATGACCCAGTGATTCTCTGACATTTCTTATGGTTTTTGAGCTGGACTTAGCAACCTGCTGAGTCCCAATTAACTTGGGTGAGTTCGAGCCCAAGTCACCGAGTTTTCAAACACTGTTTGATGTTTGAGAACCTAAAACTTCAATTTCTTAAGAGAAGATAAAAGATCCAAAAGAAACATTTGTTCTCTGATCTCCCACCCCATGCTGATCCATGAAACAAGTTATTTCTTGGTTAGCTTCTATAAACAGAAACGATCATGATTAAAGAAATTCACAGGCACCTGAAATTTGCCAAATGAGCGAAACAGTCTAGAAAATTAGCTGTAGGTTTTTTATTAAACAAATCATCCAAATTTGGCTCCAAATAACTAATTTATTTCACCATGAATCACAAGTTCTTTCCACTTGCCATCTCAACTCCAGAAAGGATAGCACATGGTGCATACAAATGAAGAAAATGAAATATATATATATATATATCCAGGATGACCAGTTATATGATTAGTTTCTTTCATTCCTTTGTTCTTATTTTTTTTTACCCTACTGTTTAAGTCTGAGTTTATGAATATGGTTGTTATGAAAGACCTCAAATGGAGATTGATTGTAATGTACTTGTTGATAGGCTAAGTTAATGTGCAATCTGTCTCCTGCCATAATTTTGTGAAGGATATTGGCCGCCTCTCATGCATTTGCCTTTTTGGATATTCTGGTTCTTTAGTGATGCATGCATTTTTCTTTTTGCTCGCATACGTGTACTCTAAAGCACATGTATGTCTTTAATTGAGTATTTGTGAGCGTTTATTTTACAATTTCATTATAGCAATCATAAATTACTTTGCTACATTTTTGAAGGAAGTTGAATTAATTTATATCGAATGAATGTGTAGAATACCAGCACGTTTGGAAACTTTTATATGTGTGATATTGGACGTGTAAATGTACACACACATAAACAACCGAACAAATATAGTAATATGTTGTTTAGTACATTTACATGTCCAATATCACACATATAAAAGTTTCCAAAAGTGCCGGTCTTCTACACATTCATTCGACATAAATTAATTCAACTTCCTTCAAAAATGCAGCAAAGTAACTTATGATTGTTATAACGAAATTGTAAAATAAATGCTCACAAATACTTAATCAAAGACATACACGTGCATTCGAGCACACATATGCGAGCAGAAAGAAAAATGCATGCATTACTCAAGAACCAGAAGTCAAGTTATGCATTCCAAAAAGGCAAATGCATGAGAGGCTGCCAATATCCTTCACGAAATTATGGAAGGAGGTAGATTGCACATTAACTTAGCCTATCAAAAAGTACATTACAATCAATCGCCATTGGAGGTCTTTTCATCATAACAACCATATTCATAAACTCAGACTTAAAAGGTAGGGTAAAAGAAAATAAGAACAAAGGAAGGAAAGAAACTAATCATATAACTGGTCATCCTGGATGCTACCAATAAGAGCAAACAATAGACTTGTCCAAGCCCAAGAGTGTGTGCCCCCCACATCATTTAATCTTTGTGAGAAGGCGATAGATTGAGAAAAATTAGAAAACTTTAATCAACAAATGCCTTCATTGAGAGGATCTCCGTCCATTACTACTTACGCATGAGTGTCAGCAAAAAACTAAATAAATTACAGATTTGGAATGGTACTAAAATTTTCTAATACATAAAAACAAAGCTGCCATTTGATGATATTTGATTCAAATCAGAGAAAGAGAGAGAGAGAGAGAGAGAGAGAGAGAGAGAGAGAGAGAGAGAGAGAGAGAGAGAGAGAGAGAGAGAGAGAGAGTACCTACATTCTATTGCATAAGAAAATGAAATTAAGGAAAAGAATTCAGATAAGAAATGGACAATCAACTGATCCAATAAAATAAATATTCAGAAACAAAATATTTTGAATTTCTATTCAAGAAAATTAGCTATAAAACTGGACAATCTACTGATCCAAAAAAAAAATTGACAACCAATGAATTGATAGATAGAATATTTCATAGCAAAACACTCTTATACTAGTTTTGTGGCAAATTAATAGAGAAATAAAAGCCTGGCACAGAACAACAATGCGATGGATAAGAAAATATCAAAAAAAAAACAAAAAAAAATTTCATTAAAATGTGAAACACAAATCGATTCCAGAGTAAAAAAATACACAAATAAAGCCATGCATGATAATGGTCACATAAAATCCGCAATAACTTACGAATAAGAAATGTCACTGAAAAAGAAAAACCTCAAATATAATTAATTCTAAAAATAATGAGATCTAACTATTCAAATATCAATCAGAAGATAATGCAAGGGGTGAATCTCAAACAACTTTCTCTCTCTCTCTTTTTTTTTTTTTTTTTTTTTGAGAGAGAGATTGAACCACTGTCATCAAAGGGACAACATTGAATTTTATTATTACTTTTTATTTTAAACTAATATAAATATAAAATTTAGGCTATAGCTTCATTTTTATAATTACGAATGCATAAAAATAGTAAACGAATATTTTGAATAAGAAATATTAATCATAATAAATTTAGGGATAGCCCCTTGGGATTACCAAAATCCCTCCTACCCTGTCAAGTTTAAAACTTTGGGATTTTTTTTTTTTGTGACTTGATATACAAATTTTATTGATGATGATGATGATAACAATAACAAAAACAACAACATATTAATTATTAAAAAGTATTTTGATAAAGTTTTAATAAATAAATAATAATAATCCATTAACAATTGTAATAAAGATCTTGATTATTCATTTTCGAAATTCAAAAGATATTGATGCATTTGTAAAATAGGCCATGATATTAAAGAAAGTTTCATTTCCTGTTCAAGTCTAAATTTGTAGAGTGGGTTGACGGAGGAAAGATTAGCTTTGGGCAACAAGAGAAAGGGAAGGGAGTTGACTAATTGATGGATTTGGCCTTTTGTAAAGCAAAAAGATCAAATTCGTAAAAAGAACAAAGAAAAACAAATTGGGAGGCTAACGGTTATTAAGTTTACTATTGGGGAGGTACAAGGGGTTTTGGTGAATCCAATGGGTTAATAGGAATGGAAATTTTGGGAAGGGGTAAAGGTCACTTTTCTTTTTAATATTTAAAATATTTTTAATCATTATTATTTAATTATATTTATAAAAATATAAAACTCTTATAAATATTATTATCATACCCTTATCCCAATTATTTAGGATTGACTGCACAAACTTGTTATGCCATTATGCTCTATCAAGTGCTATATTCTCTGTAAGAGTATAAGTCTCTATATTTTTTCTCACTACTTCATTTCTCTGTCTTTTTGGACATTTCTCTTGCCCTTTTAAAGCTTTACACTTGAAGCAAATCACACCTCCTTACTAGTATTGTAATAGGTATGCGTTGCACATAATTAGTCAACCTAAGTTTACTTCCCTCATCTCATCACTAATAGGAGCCACCTCTAAGCTCCCTCGAATATATTCATTCTGAAAATTATCATTTACTGTCATATCACTCATCCATCTCAATATTTTCTTCTCTACTACACTCATCCTATGATAATGTTGTTTCTTGATTACCCAACATTCTGTCCCATAAGGCGAAGCTGATCTCATGGTTGTCTTGTAGAACTTCATCTTCAGCTTAGTTGATATGCAGTGATCATATAAAACTCTACTCATACATCTCCAATTCATGTACCCAATTCTAACTATATGTGCAACATTTTCATCAATCTTTTTATTTTTCTTGATGTAATCTATAAAAAAAATACTCTCTTTTAGATTTTTGTTGGCCATAAGTCTTAACTGCTGATATTTATTACAAAACTTACACTCAAATACATATCTTATTTAAAAAAATTTTAAAAAAATTACAAGACTAATTTTCGACCGTGAGATGTGCCATCGTGAAATCCCAACAATTAAAAGAGCTCTCACGTTGTCGGGAAACTTTTTCCTGTCTTTGTGACTCTGAAACTAAAAAGGGCGAAAAAACCTTCAATTACTCAATGTCTTCCAAATGATCAAAGAAACTGCTCAAATAACAACGCGACGCCGGAAACCCTAAATTTCCGCTTTGCGGTCATTGATGGACGCCGCTAGGGTTTCTGGTTTCTGAGTACTTTTGGAATTGGAGTGAAGTTAGGATTTTAGGATCATCATCATTTCGAAAGAGGAAATCCTTTTCGAAGTTTGGATTTCTCAGGCATTGAATTTCTTGTTTTTATGAACTCGAAATAGGTTTCTGGTCTCTGGTCTCTGATTCTTCTTTCCATGGCCAGAGGCTATCTTCACTTGCTCCTGGCTCTTATGTTGAGCTCTTGCTGCTGCTTGCATGGTACGCAAGCTTGATTACGTAAATTTTTTTATAGATGTTAAGAGCCTTTTACTTGAAATGGTAGCTATTCCTACCCTAGCGGGTATGGGCCAATTTAGGAGGTTTCTGCGTTTTCTATGGGGAAGTAAGTTTGCTTATCTGATGTTGTTGTAAATGGTTTAAAAACGGAAGTCATTGCTTTCTTTTCATCGTTCTTTTAGGTCAATAATAATAATAATAATAATAATAATGATTATTATTATTATTATTATTATTATTATTATTTTTGTGGAAATAGGTAAATTAAATATGTCAAAACTCCAAACTTGTTGCCTTCCTCTTCAGAAAAGGGTTGGTTTTTTTTTTCTGATTTGGCAGGTTGTAAATTTATAGCATACATGTATTCTGTTCGCACTGCAATTCAAAGAAGTTTAGTGATAATTCTGGAGAATTGCATGTCTTCTTTGCTATCCGTGAACTTGGTGCAGTATCATCCTAAGAGTTTAAATATTCTGAAACTAAGCATACCTATATAATTTTTGGAAAGGAGGGTAACGCATTTGTCTTCTACTCCAAACTAGGTATTTAAATTCCACTATGTGCATGCTTTAATACTAGGAGAAAACTTTTACTGCAATATTTAAATTCCACTCTTATGTACAGGGTGCACTCTGTGTTTTATGTTGTGTATCTACGTGTGGACACAATTGGGCTAGAAGATGGTTGTATAATAATAAGCCAGTACATTTTGGAAAAGTTGCTTTAATAACTGCAACTTTACTGTAGAATATATGGACTAATTCTTCCAAGTACTGGTTCTGTCTCTCTATCTATCTATATATAGGAGAATGATTTCATGCAACGGTTGTATAGTAGTATAATGCAACCATCTTCAAAAACCATGTTAAAGATATTTGTTTGACATGAATTTTTAAATGTACACTCTTTTCATTTTGAAGAACAATCACAAAAAATAAAATTTTGAAAAAAATGCTCTAGAAAGTTTTCATTTTAGCCCAATTAATATAAGCTGTCCATTTTATTGAGATGGTTAGATATAGGCTTCAGAAGGATTATTTTATTCCCAAAAATTTTATATGGTGTTATCATCATTAGATTAATAATGCTAAAAGAGAAAAAAGTGATTTTGAATTTGTTAAGGCCTAGATCTTGAAATTCACCAAATGGATGGTCAAGATTCATTGTTGGATGGGTACTGATTTTGACCATATCTAGGGTGAAAATTGAATTTTTTTTTCGTAGGATTGATTATGAGGATGAAGAGAATGTGTGTGCAAAGTTTGGGGTCATACAAATGCCAAAAATATGGTTTTCTATGAGCTCATATGTTCAAATGAGCTAGTGTGCTAATCTCAACATTTTCCATATATATATATATATATATATATATATATATTTATTTATTTATTTATTTTGTGTATCCTTGTATCCTAAAGACTCCTCATGGGATTACATATACAAAATCTCATGATATCTTTTGGAAATTGCTTCTTCCTTTCTCCATGGCCTGTCATTTATGAACTTCAATTAGGTTGCAATCATCCAAAATCCATAATGGTGCTCTCAGTTCTGTCCTTTGTTCAAAGATTGTTTTATAAAATATGAATTCATCGTTGATTAAAAAAGAAAAGAAAGGGAAAGTATTTGTCATCCTTGGATTCTTCACCTAATTTGGGGAGCTTTCACAAACTAGTGATATTCTTCACCTGCACAATGAAGTTCTATCACCGTATTGTTTCCAGGTCACCTTGAATAGAATAAGACCTAAGCTGGTCTTCTTGTGAAAAAATATCCTAAATGCTTCCCACGGAAAACAGAGAAAGGGAAAGGGTGGTCAACTTGCCCTGATGCTTGAGAATTGTTCAAAGGGTTTCTTAAGGGAGTGATTCACTGTAATTGAGAAGAAATCACGGAGATGCATTGTGTTATCGATCATTGTAGTAATCTGTCCAAACCCATGCAATGTATTGTATCGTCCAAAATACCCCAAATTTGCTCCTCTCACTGTTCTTGTGGAGATGTCCCTTTGTACTGTATCTTAGTTTTTTTGTTAAAGTGCATTATGTAACATTGACAATCAGGTTTCTATTTTTCTACCCAATGCAAAAATTGCATCCTGGATTTCATTCTCCTTGAAGATTTGTTTTCCATGTTTCCCTTGGGATGTTAGTGATCTAAAACCATTTTAGGTTATCTCCCTTCTACGTAAGATAGTGAGGGATGGAAGCCCACTATTTCCTCCGATGTGACTCATTGAAATATATCCTCTCCAAAAGTTTTACAGTTGTATTCTTATTGAAATGTATCCTTTCCAAAAACTCTTTTTCTTTCGCTGACAATCATAACTCTGGGTTTCTTTCCATAGTGCATATACTATGCTCCTGTGGAGCATACTATATATGTGCTCCCTTGTCCGAATACCTACTTGGGTGTTTATTTATGTATTTATTTTTTAATCTAAAATTTTGCAAACCACCTAATAGTCACTAGATGATTATTTTTAGAGGGAATTTTTTTTTTTACTTTTCTTCATTATCCAAAACTAAGATGGTCTTAGTTCTATTTTGAGACTTTTTTCAACTTTATAGAGAGTGCACTTTGGTGTATTTTTTGTTGAAGTTAGTCTATATATTGAAGAGGTTACATAGTTGAAGTTTGTGGTCCTAAAATTATTCCCAGACTGAGTTTGATCCAAGGGAGTACATAGACAGTATATTCCTTCCAGAGTATCTTCTGCCATTTAACCATGATCTCTAGTGCCAATCAATCTCTTCTTTTCTTATGAAGCTGAGGGTAAGTTTCTAGTACCTCTATGCTAGCCTTAACCTCCATTGAGAGAGTGGATTCTGTTACTTTTGTCTGATTTGATAATCTCCCCTAGGACCTTGCCCTTTCTCCTCAAGTCACTAAAAATAGTCTTGTTCATTTGGTGTTCCTCCTTTGTTCTAAATTCCACCCACCATTCTTTATGTTCATTCCTAGAAGGAAACCATGCAAAATGTTAGTTGGTTTGTGGAATTGATATTGTTTGCTCTCTTTAAGTTGGGTTATTATCTTTTTAACACTGATATGGATGCCTCTTGTCGTGATTGCTGCATATGGGCTGTGGATCTGACGACCATGTTTCATAGCAGCTTTCCTTCACAAACCTGCATATCACTGGTGTGGAATGGGGGTTCTTCATAAGTTATTATTTTTAAGGAACATATTCTAGCAATTCGTTATATTTCCATTGTAGAAATTGGTGCATTAGTTGCTCTTCGTCAAAGGTTTAATGCTTGAGTCAATGTTTTATTTGATTGATTTGGTTATTCACTTTTCTTCGTTTGCTTTTAGATATGCACATGATACCATGCATGATGCAAATAGTTATTATTAAAACCACTGTTCTTACATATTTTTCTTCTTTTTGTTTTTGACGAATTTAGGGAGCTCCAGCTCATTGGAATCAGTACCTGATCTTGTGAAGGCAATGTATATAGTCGTTGATGGTTACCCTTGTGTGCGCCTTCTCAACCTCTCTGGTGAAATTGGCTGCGCAAGTAGGCATCACGAACATTTAATCTCTTTGTCCAGAAAATAGAGAAAGGCATTTGATGATGCGCGTGTCATGATATTACCTTTGCAGAATTGCATATTTAATCGACATATTTTGTGAATTTTGTAACTTCCTGGAGTTATGTAACAATATTTTAGGAATAACACAGATTTTTGAGCACCCACTGTCTGGGGCCTAATGGTTGTCTATGAAGATAATACTTGGTTTGGCATTCTTGGAAAATTATTTACTAGTCCTTGATATATCTGGGAAAATTTGGGGTATTTGTCATTTGCACAACCATTTTATTTACATAGATTAGAGTGGTTTGCTATCAAGAACTTCTCGTCATTACTACCAATGTCTATATGTACATGTTTATTTGTGTGGTAACATGTATTATTATTCTTTGGGAACAACTGTAAGAAGGTTGTGCTTTATAATTATGTTCTCTTCTGCAGACCCTGGTCATGAAAAGGTGGTTGCACCCATTGTAAAGTACCAGAGCATTAATGAAAGTCTCAGTCGCCCATCTGCAATTCTGGTGCCATCAGATGATATTATTGGTTTCTTCAACAGGTGTCTTCCTTATGTCTTGCATATTTCCTTTCCATTATTTAATCTTGTTCTGTGTTGGGCTTATTTATCATGACATACATGTGATATTTGAGTTGTCTTTCAATTGTTCAGTACTGGGAACCTGACTTTGTTATATGTTTATTATAAGACAACTGGCTGATCAAGCACTTGATGCAATGGGAGGCCTTTGGAAAGGGTCTGGCAATTGGATAACAAATTCAGAAGATGAGATTTATCTTATGAAACCTTAAGCACAAAATATTAATGAATAAATTGCATGAGATTGAATTAGATGGTTTTCTTATTAGTTCCATTTAACAGTAGCATTAGTAAGAAATATAAATTTCTGCATAGAGGTTCTGTAGATGGTTCTTTGATGCCTTCATTTCAAGTGGAAATTTTTTTTTATTATCACCAAGTTCAATGGATTGGTATTGTATATTTTAGACTGTTAAGGAAGCTTATGACTTTCTGAAGTGGGGCTAACTAGGGCTTTCTATGCTATATCCTGTGGAAAATTCGATGTGGTGGGTGGTGTATCAATTGGATGACGTATTTCTCTTTCTCAATAAAATGTGAGACCATGTCTGGAGTAGAAAAGGTCTTAGATAGAGTGACCAACTGGCGTGTTACCCCTTTACCATAATACTGTTATAGTTGATTCTTTAAATAAGTTGTTGAATAGGTGATTATGGATGGATCATTGTGGATTTTCCTTGAAAATTAGTATTGAGATGGCATTCGACATTGAATTTGTTGATTACTAAATAGTACTTGTTGACATTCCGGCTAATCGGGCCTATACTTTGAAGTTCATGCCCAGAAGAGGTGCTTTTGAATGAGAACCACCTCTGCGCCTCACTATGTTAGAACTAAGTGTGCTTGGGTTTGGAGTATATTGCCCTGAATTTCACTCAACCAAGGTATCCCATGTTGCACCAAAAGTGGGTAAACTGTATTCATGTCCTGATACATGCAAGCAAATGAATCTTGTAGGCTGACTTTGGGTGAATCTAGGTAGTGATCGTTGAGGCATCAATGTGGATACAGTTTTGCTTATGAGTCCTGTCTCTACACAGTGATCGTCAAGCCTTATCCGAGTTATTTGGGGTCAGCTACATGAGTCCTGTCTCTCCATTCTTTCAAGATTCATGATAAGGTGTGGCAAAGTTTTACGTTTCTGCCTACCACCTCCTTTACCCAGGTTTGGGATGGGTTAAGGGACAGTTTAAGGTCTTCACCCTTATTTGTTCCACAGTCTTGCTTATATATGTTATTCTAAAATCTTGCACTCAACTTTCATGGGGTTGGATATTACATAAATTATTCTGGGCAGCCTTAGTAACTAAGTTTATATGGGACATATTTGTTTGCATTAGAACATATTCATGATTTAGAGTAACAAATTTATCAGAATGGCCGCTCATTACAAGAGTTTGGAGTTGAAGAGGGATTCACAATTTTTCTTTCTGATAGTTTCAGTTTTGAACTATGCAAGACCACAGTTTTCAATACAAGGATGCAATCCCTAGGAAACAAGAACATGGGTATTTGAGCAAACCCGATCCCAACTTCTCTGCAATTCATTGTTGTTTGAGGAAACAGATCCATTTTCCCTTTCTGAATCTCAATTAGGATTCTAGATTGGGGATGCTACGCTTGTTACAGTGTCTTTAACTACGGATAAAACTCTTGGTGTTTAATTGTATGATGTTCTTTCTTATTTTTGTTATGATGCTTACCAGAATTGGACATTTGGTTTTGTAAACATCATATGTGGCTTTGCCTTGAGTTGAATATGCTCTTTGTATCAAGTAACTATAGAAGGATCATTTCCTTTTGTTTCCCCATTTCAGGGTATCATCTGATTTGCCCTATGCACAGAGGGTAGCGGGTGTTTTGATTGAATCTGGCACCTATTACCAAAATGGAACAGGTCAGTGTATTATAGTATACCTCCTATCTCTTCTTGGAATTCAGAAATGTTTCTTCTCTATGAGCATATCCGTTCAATGGAGACAGATTTCAATCATTTATCGTCACTGTGGAAAAGTATCTTTTCCCTGTAGGTTTCTCGCCAGTTGAAAAGTTTCCACAGGCTGAGTTTGCACCCTACAAGAATGTCACCTATGAATGGAATCCTATTGTGAGTATTGAATCAATCATATTGAGGTTTCTATAGAATAACAACGGTAGTAACAACAGTACTTAATTGGTAGAACCAGTCGGTTCATCTATTTTAATGGTTTAATTTCAGATGAGTCTTTGCAGGGATCAAATATTATGCAGAACCACTATGCGTTTCCTGTGTTTCTACTTTCTCGGAATAGCACATTGATCTTGAGGGAGGTAAAAAGATCTCTGTATTCTTCTTTCCCTTTGACTTGAGTCGGCTTATGTGGAAGGTATGTTATGTAGTCCTGTTGATTTGGAAGGGATTTTGTCTAATCTTGAGACATTATGGCATCTGTCTGTGAACTCTCTCTCTCTCTCCCTCTATATATGTATTCATACATATGTGTATGTATGTATGTGTGTGTATATGTATGTATGTATGTGTGTGTGTGTGTATGTATCTATATATATTTACATATACACACACACACACTAGTAAAACACACCTTTTTTGCAGGTCTCACAGAAATTTATGAGTTGTAATGTGGTGAATGAGAAAATATGACTTTGTCTCTCTTTATGGTATGTAATTGAATTTTAGACATTGGTTAGCAAAAAGAGTAAGTTATTTATGTTACATTTTATAAATAACAGATAAAAGTTTGATATAGCTAACAGATAAAAGTCTGATATAGCTAATTATGTAAATCATAATTAATTCAACTATATATTAGACGTAATGTGGTGAATGAGAAAATATTACTTTATCTATCTCTTAATGCTATGTAATTGAATTTTGGACATTGGGTCGGAAAATGAGTAAGTTATTTATGTTATATTTTATAAATAACAGATAAAAGTTTGATATAGCTAATTAAATAAATTATAATTAATTCAATAATTATGTAAATAAGTATAATTATGCAATTATAGGTTAATAATAATATAATTATAACTTCCAAATTTATAGTAATAGGAAAAAGCTGGGATTAGCCCACTAGCTCATATGAACATATGAGCCCAATGGCTCAGATTGAATTTGGGCCGATCTGACGATCACAAATGTCCGGTAGTGTTTGAATTTTATTTTATTTTCCACAAATCCAAATCACTTGAAATTTTCGGTGTGTTCCTCTCATCAAGGCGCACCTAATAAAAATATAAAAAAAATTATTTTCAAAAAATAAAATGACCAAAATACCCCCCAAAACTTTTCGGGGGTATTTTGGTCAATTTATTTTATGTAAAATATTTTTTTGATTTTTTTCCAAGATTCACCTATTTTTTATAAACACGTCTAAAATTTCAAGTGATTTGGATTTATAGAAAACAAAATAAAATTCAAACATTACCGGACATCCGTGGTCGTCAGATCGGCCCAGATTCAATCTGGGCCGTTGGGCTCATATGTTCATATGAGTTAGTGGGCTAATCCCAGCTTTTTCCATAGTAATATATGTTTGTTATTCTTAATAGTATTTTATAAGATAGTCATGATATTTAATCATGGTTCTAATTATTTGTGCAATAGTTATAATATTAATATTGTTAGTAATGTTTATGTAATAATTTTGGAAAAAGTGTATATAGAGCCGAGACTCTAAACAATCAAATTAGAGCCCACCTCAAAAATTTCACTAAACGGGTTGTTTTGATACCCAAATATCCTCAAATTGATCATCTCGGCATCAAGATGCATGGATATGAGAAAGAAATGGATTTCAAGTTTTGGAAGTGGTGCATCTTGTAACGCATTTTTGGATCGTCAATTTTCAAGTTTTCATAGATCTGCTCGATGTACACTATTTTTGAAGCTTTAAATTTTATAATTAGAAATGAAAATATATTTTAAAGCTATCACAAAGATTTCCAGTATCGAAACATTATTTCTCGACACTATTTGAAGGTGGGCTCAAATTTGATTGTTTAAAGCCTCGGCTCTATACAAACCACATCCAATAATTTTTAATATTATAATATTTACATATAATAATAATTAATAAGTTCTTAAAAGATCCCAATGCATTAGCTAAAAATTTCCCAAGAATTGGGAAGTTTACATTATTTTATTTTAAAATTTGAGATAATTATCTATATCTACATGCTAGATATAGGTAACTAATAAACATCACATTGATAAATAAGATAACATGCCATGAAAAAGACTTTCCATCACTTTTTCTATCTACATGAAACCCACCATCCAGAAAGAAAATAAGACAAATTAATTTTATTTAATATTGTAGTAAAACATTATAAAAAATACTTAAATTTAATATTATGTCATTTAATAAAATATTTATATATTATATGTTGGGCTTTATATGTTATTTTATATTATAATTTGTTTTTATTCTATAAGTTGGAATTCTCTTTATTTCTATGATTGATAGTTTCCACATAAGTTCCCATATAAAAAAGTGCTAATATTTCTAAACAACGGGAAAAGAGAAAAAAATTCTATCCTACAAAATGTAAAAAGAGATATGTGACAAAATCGGTGTACCGTAAAAATTAGTGGGGCAAAATCAGCATTCAAAAAGACATTGTCGCAAGAATAAAAGGAATCATTGGCATTCTAAAAATAAATAAATGGGATCACCTTCTCGCATAATGTATAATAGATACATATAGGGGGATGTTTTACATACAAAAGAAGTTTAAGAAGTTTATATAAGGTGTTAATCTTATACTGTAGAAGTAAGGTGCACCTAAAAAATCTACTCTAAAATCTTGTTTCAACGTCGAAATATCCTACAATTGATCATCTCGACCTCGAGATGGATGGATATGAAAAAAATGATTCCAAGTCCTAAAAAAGGTGCATCTCGTAACAAATTGTCTAGACCGTCCATTTTAAAAAATTGTCTAGACTTCCATCCGCATCACCATCTGAGCCTTATTCCAACTATTTAAGGTTGGCGATAGTAATCCTTTTCCGCCAACAAGATTCATGATAGGGATGTGGGCAAAACTTTTCTGATGGCTGTCACCCTAACACAAGCCTCCTCTTTTCTCATTAGGGCTTGGGATCGGCAATGGTAGAAACCAATGGTTTAAAAAGCGGATCGGTGACCCAGATCGGGCACCTCAAAAACCGATCCGGATCGGTGAATCGGCAATCCGGATCAGGAATAGGCTGAATCGGTCGAATTAAAGCTTCAAAAAAATCCGAAAAAATTATTAAAATTCATTATAAATGTTGTTTTTTAGGAATCCAATAAGAAATGAGGGTACTACATTATTAACTTTCATTTTTTTCATCAATTTGTGAATATTGAGATGTTCTTTCCCTGTATGAACTTATGTTGACCATTAAATTTACATCACACAAAAGAAATCATAGAATTATCATGGATTAATTATATAATCATATATGGACTACAATAAAGAGTTGACTAAATCGATGAAAATTTGGCCACTAAAATTTCGAATTGGCAAAAAACCCTAATCCGCTAATAAAACCCAAATTATTACAACTTAACTAACTATAATATTATATACCAACAATATTTTATAATTATTTTATTATATAAATAATAACAAATCCAAAATATTTTATAATATCTTCTAATTTAAAATGTATTATTGACAACTGTAAGAAAAATAATACACTACATGATTTATAATACAAAAATTAATAAATAAAATAAAAGATTTGGTTATCAATGTAGAAATTATTAGAATGCGTACCAATTTTCTTTAATTTTTTAGGTTTCTAGAATAAATTAGTGGAAGAGATTGTTAGTAGAAAGAGAGATATTTCAAATGGCCTCATTGTATGAATCCTATCTTTAAATTAATATTACTAAATTTATGTTAAAGACCATCTTGTTATAAAAATAAAAAATATAATTAGACCATTTATTCCTTGGTTGTATGAAGAAATACCTTTTATTTTTTTGACAAGAAATACTTATTGTGTTATCTTTTATTTTTTTTTACAAGAAAAATATGATACTTGTTGATTATCTTTGTCTTTTTTTTTTGACAAAAGAATGTCTTTTTTTTTTGACAAAAGAAAAAGATGTTGTACTACATTTCTTTTTACTTGTATTACTTTTTATTTTTTTTTACAAGAAAAATAAAAAAATGATGCTGCCAATGTACATTTTATTTTTTTATGCCTTTTGTTTTATTTTTTTTGCAAGAAATACTTGTTATATTACCTTGTATTTTTTTTACAAGAAAAATAAAAAAATGTTGTATTATCTTTTTTATCTTTATCTTGAAAAGCCTTTTATTTTATATTTTTTCTATTTTTTTACAATAATATTTTTTCCTTTGTTTATTTTTTTTGACAACAAATTGTATTTTTTTTACAAGAAAAATAAAAAAATGTTGTATTATCTTTTTTATCTTTATCTTGAAAAGCCTTGTATTTATATTTTTTCTATTTTTTTATAACAGTATTTTCTGCTTTTGTTTATTTTTTTGACAACAAAATTTTTTTTGTATTTTTTGGTTGTGCGCTAAGGGGTTCGAACTCAAAAAAAAAAAAAATTTGTTGTGCGCTAAGGGGTTCGAACTCAAAATATTTTTTGGTGTTTGCTATGGGGTTCGAACTCAAGACATACACCCAAAATTCGGTGTTGTCAACCAACATGGCCATGTCGCCACATGTGATTCTTCTAGCTTCCATAATAATATATATTCAATGATATTGCTTTAATGACTTTTTGTGAGAATTATCCCACATCGAAGGATGAGTGTTGCTTGGTTCTCTATAAAGTCATGTGTATTAGACTTTCTGTTATGCCTGTAGAAACGTGAGGGAGGCAAACGTGAGATGAGTTACCACGTGTGGCCACGCGTCACTCTCGTGCGGTGGCGACGTGTCACTCATGTGAGGTTGCCACGTGTAAACCCAAAAAAAATACCGGTTTTTTCTTTGAGACTCGCGATTCACTATTCGGAATCGCCCGGTTCTCTCTGGACACGGGCGATTCCCGGTTTTTTCGTGGAACCGGCTCGATAGCAGGCGATTCCCGAGTCGAACCGGGCGAGTCCGGCTCGACTCGGCGAGTTTTCAAACACTGGCAGAAACCGTTTTTAAAACTTTAAATTTCATAATTAGTGGTGAAAATATATTTTTAGGTCATTGTAAAGGTTTATGATACATGTATTGCATCTTTTCGAAAGATTTAGAAGTGCACCTTACTTTGATTGTTTAAGGTCGACGCCTTATGCAAATCACACCCATTATATATGTCTGTATGTGTGTGTGTGTGCGTGTGCGTGCTGTATGCATGAGTGCGTGCATGAGTGTGCACACTCGAGTGTGTGCATGTGTATGTTATGCTATCTTGCGTGTGTGTACGCGTGTGCGTGTGCACGTATGTTATGCTCCTGCATGTGTGTAATTGGGCATGCATGCCTGCGCATGTGGGAACATATCGTATGCTTGCTCCCATGAGTGAAACTGTTACGTGGGAGGATTCGATATGAAATTTTGATATCTACCTAGAATCACAAGATGACTATTTTCCAAAGAAGAATTTGGACTTACGAGTTCTTCAACAGTTTGATCTTACTCTCCAAAATTTAGACAGTCTCCATCGAGTCTTAGATTGGGGTTGTCCACTAGGTTGAAGAGGTTACACCTGCAAAATTTGGTGTCCTAAAATGACTCCTAGATTGGGTTTTTACATGAGGGGAGTAAATTGACAGTATGCTCCTACAAGTGCAGAATCTTGACGTATATATATATACACACACATACACATACACATATTGACGTATGCATGTATATGTATGAACAATTCTGGTTAAACTACCTTTCAAGATCGTTAAGATAGTCAGCTCATCCCAATTTGACATTTATCGTGTTAGTTTCAAGTTCCATTTCAATTAGGTGCCTCAAAACACGTGTTAAAGAGTGGCCAAATTGCACATCTTCAAGATTGGGAACCCTGAACAAGCGATGGCAATTTGGTTTCGGTCCGCTTAAGTGGACCTAGGTTCAATGACAATAACAGCCCAGTTGTCCAAGGTTAGTAACATTGAACTGCCAAATGTCGACAATACCTTTGGTTGTTTGGGGTTAGCAACATAGAACTCAGTGTTTTCCATTGTAAAATCTTTTTTCATGTTTCTAACCTTGAACAACTGAGGTCATTGATGTCATCTTGCTCAAGCTATGTAGGTGGAGCCAAATTACTAAAATGCCCCTACTTGTTTAGGGTTCCCATTCCTGAAACAAGGGGCAATTTTGTTATTTTTCAATGTACTCTTTGAAGAGGCATCTGATTGAAATGAAACTTAAGATTTAACACTCCTAATGCTAAATAGGGTCATTTGACTGCTTAAATGATTTTGTAAGGTGGTTTGACCAATTGTTTGATCTTGTCCCTATCTATCTATCTACATGCACACACACACATATCATAGATTCGTTAGTGGGATTCGTTTTTGCTGTATAATCTTCTCGTTCATGTATATTGTATACTGGTCTACGACATTGTCTTTGCTGTTCTTGATCTGCTTGTTTATTACATCATTTGACCAGGTTGCTGCAAAGAATGAGAATAGCATCAAAGACTATCCTGTGGATGTTGCAGAGTTTGACCTGATTATGCAGGTAAGAGGCTACACCTGCTGACTGTTTGCAAAGTTCTTATCTTTGTGTCATGTGAATTGACGTTCAGTTGTGCCTTGCATCTCTTTCACATTTTCCAACTGGTTTGGCATAGACAACGAAAAGTGGAACTCACAATTCAGAATCTTGTCTGAAGGAGCGGTCCTGCCTCCCTTTGGGTGGATACAGGTGAGATCAGTTCATTCATGCATTATATGTTTTCAAGCTTATACTTAAGAGAAATCACTTTTATTTTTTCTAGGATAAGCAAAGTATCAGAAGCATGAGGTTAGTGTGTGATTATTTATTGATCATCATCATCATCGAAGCATTTTCCAACTATTTGGGATTGGCTACACGAATCCTGGGTAGCCATTCGTTCTATCAAGTTCCATATATCCGACGCCTTAGCATAAGCAGATAATATAGATTCAGGATTCATGTAAAATTTTGGTAAAATATTTGCATTGGCTGACTACCTTATATATCCCACCTCCTTTACCTAGGCTTTAGACGGGTTAAGGGAAAGTTTAAGGTCCTCACCCTTCTTAGGCCATGTGTGATTATTTATTATAGTTGGATATTTTAATCTATGAAATGGCCCACAATCCCATCTATTTCAGTTATATAATTATCTGAACTTGTGGTAAGTCATCCATCAGAGTGGATTGTATATAAAAGAGTGGAAGTTTTACAATTTATAAATTGTAAAAGAGTATCAGTTCCATGGCAGAGAGCTACCCTTTCTTCTGTAAAACTGATGGCTAATGGATTAATTTGTTTTATCTGTTTCTTTCTTGGCTTGTATTGGTTTGCTTTTAACCATTCTTGTTGATTTTCCATTTGATGCATTCTTTGAAATCTAAGTTAATGTTTTCTCAGGTTCCCTGCAGACAAGCAGTTGTTTCCATCCTATTTATTTATTTACTTTATCTTTTTGTTTGTTTGTTTGTTTGTGTATTTGCATGTGCGCCCATGTGTGTGCTTTGGGAGAAGGGTCGTTAGATAAATATATTTCCAGATCCTTTTTAAGTTGAAATATATGGCCATTGTGAGTTTCAAAAACAAAGTATATAGCCATTGTGCATACTTTAGGTCACAAGGCATACATAGGAAGCTTGTGTTCTTTGTCCATGAGATAAGGTTAGGACAGGTGGGACATTTATTTCTCCTTCCCCTTTTCTTCATTGTAGGGTGTAAGGGTGCAGGATGTAAGTTGGCAATTGTCATATGTGGTGAGGAAGTGTTGAGTAATAAATTGCATCAGTAGACTTGGTAATAGGTGATATTCGGTCATTATTTAGTATTTTCACAATTTGATTTTAATGGAGAATATGGGGTGCTGTGATTAGTAGTTGATTTGCTTTGCAAATCATAGTCTATTAACAATTAATTCCATAGAGTAGGTGATTTGTCAGCTCAGAGATCCTTATTAAAAGCGGAAAATCCTTGAAGGAGAACTCTCAGTTGCATATGGGTGCTACTTTTCCAGTGATAAGACTTCATACCCTATCATAGCTTAGATTCTGGGAGTTTATTCCCTTTGGTTTGATCTAGATTCAATGGATATGGAATCTCTTATGTCAATCTTTAGTACTTTTCCTTGTTTGAGAGAACTGTGAGAAGGGAAGACTTTCAGACATTATCATGACCAACTAATGGAGTTTTGTTTAACAATGGCAAGTATGTCAATGAATTTTAGATTTTAGCAGGTGAATGTCCAGTGCCTTAGACTTATGCAAGTTGGACATATCTGCATTTTCATGAACCACTGGTTTTATTTTTCTTTGGGTAAAGAAAGAAGCATAACTGTATACATTAAGTTGCATAAATTTGATATGCTAGGCTGATTATGTCTTTACTTGTCACATACATACCAACTAAGGCTGTGCATTATTTAGAAAGAGCCATTTTAAAAGATCCCTTCTGAGAAACTCTTCAATATAGAAGTCAATCTGGCATCTTTGCAATAAAAAAGTTGAACTCCGTTGTTTATTAGTGTTTTTGGAAGTCCTTTGTGGATTGGATTCAGTTTGACGTGCTTTCATTTTAAGGCTGACATTGACCAATTCTTCAAACAAACATTGAGTTTCCATTACTTGGCAAAAAGTAAAATTTATTGCTGTTGCATTGTCCTTAATTTTAACCTAGAGTTGATTTTTTCTGACACCTGAAGGGCAGTGTCTGGTCTTCACTACCACCTATTAACATTTCCTCATCGAGCCCTGCAAAACCAATTATATTTGCTATGGCATCAGTGGATTCTGCATCTCTTTTTCGGGACAAAAGTCTTGGAGCAGATTCCTCGTTGTCTGTAAGTTATGGTTTTAGATTTCAGTTTCAATTGTCCATTGATTCTTATATATATTGTGGTTTTGTTTGATGAGCTCCTGCCAAAATGATTGACTGACCTTTGAATTTATTGTAGGGATTGATTGCCTTGCTGGCTGCAGTGGATGCTCTTTCCCATATTGATGGTGTCAATGATTTAAGGAAACAAGTAATTCTTTTTAAACATTTTCTCTTTACACAACTCGTTTCTTGGTGGTTGAGGATTGGGCATATGTGACTATTTTCATGATATGTTGATTTAAGGCTATCATTTTAGCAGCAACATCAAGGTCTATATGTACCTGTCATTTTTTTCTATTAGATTGAAGTCCAGGAGTACCATCCCTTGACAAAACCTGCTTCAATGTCTTGAGTTTCTTTGGCCTTAAATATGTAAGGAAATAAATCATGTTGTATGGTGTGAAGCTGTTAAGATCTTTGACACCACTAACACGTTCTCATTTTATGCCATATTGGAATCTTATTAGATTGTGTTGATATATTGTAGGAATACATATTCTGGAAAGGGTGTAGAGACTAAGAGAAGTGTAAAGTGAAGGAATTTGTATAATGGCCATAATTGAAAAGATTTTACTTCTATCATACACAACTTTCAAAATGGAGAATGTGTGCAGAGAGTTGAATCCAGTCGATCACATTTTTATTTAGTACAAAGTCCTGTAATATATTTCAGTTGGGTCTATTATTTGTTTAAACGTTTTTATAACTATAACCGTATGGAGCAACATGTTCTCCTCCTCATCCAGTGGGTATGGTCCATTTAGGGGTGTCATTGAGTGAGCCAAGCCAAGCTTGCATATGAAACGTGGCTTGCATGCGTAGAGGACCAGCTTGATCTTGGCTTGGCCTTACATTTTCACTCAAACACACCCACAAATGTACTCAAATCATAAACAATCCCAGGACAAGCCCATAAATGGTGCAATATACAATATAATATCCATATTACACGATGTACAAAGTATTTCATTTTTTTTTTGGTATATATTGTATACATTGTTTTTTGGAAGTGTTAACTGTAGTATATATTGTGTACATTTTATACAGTGTATATATAATTTTTTGATGGAGAGCAAAATTATTCTTATTTTATGTATATATAATTTTTTTGATGGAGAGTAAAATTATTCTTATTTTATATTTTTATTCAATTTCAAAGGATTTATATTATATTTTTAGGATTAGGGTTTATTTCTAAGGGTTTTAGTTTTTTAGGAATTCTAGGGCTTTTATATATATTTTTTATTTATTTCATGAGTACTATTCACAAGTACTGTTCATGAGTACTATTCACAGGGGTAAAAAACTGTCATTACCAATTTTAAGTTTAAGTTAGGATATATGGGTCAATGTATTATTTTTTTGGACAATTTTTGTACTTGGAACATTAAATTATAATATGTAAAAAAGTGTGTGGGGCCTTGAGGGGGTCATCCACATGATTTTTAGAACTTGAAAGAAAGAAAAAAAAAAAAAAAGTTTAGGCTTTTGCAACTCTAACTTGGGTGTGGAGAAGAAACCCTAGATTTCTTTGAATTGTGCTTGTGTTTTGCTTTTGTTCTTGCTGTTTTTATTGTTCCTCAAGTTTCTCTACATTATTTTTATTCAAGCTCTTGTCGAGATTGAGCTTGGCTTGTTTAATAAATCAGCTAGTGGTCAGCTTGACTTGGCTTATCGAACATTGCACAAGCTTGACTCATTATGCACCAAATTGATAACTTCGAGCTGGCTTGGCTTGTTGATAACCATAGGTTCATTCAATCATGGTTTCTGAGAACTGTCATATTACTCAGCTGTGAGTGAATGAGACTTATTTTTAGTTGTCAATGTTTTTCAGCAGTTTGGGATCACTTTGAACCACCTAGTTCGGATGTTATATTTAGCAATGTATGTAGTTGCACTCCTATGTGCAGTGTTTTCTTCTTGAATCTTGAACAATACGTGAATATGATAGTTTGTTGCTATCTTGATATTTGTCCGTTCATCTCATATGATGATAACCCATCCATATCTTGTATGCTATTAAACATCCAATTATTGATGCTTACTATTTTTCTATGCAGCTCGTTTTCATGGTATTCACAGGAGAAGCTTGGGGTTATCTTGGCAGCCGTAGGTTTCTTGCTGAACTTGATAATGTTGGACAGTCGGTTGATGGTCTTAACATCACTTTGATTGAGCAGGTACCTTTCACTTTTTAAGATGTCTTCTATATTTTTTTCTTTTTCTACATCATCTTTTTTATCTCTGTATGTATTCATTTCTGGCATCATTTAGAATATGCACACTGTTTTAAGTAAGATTTTAAAGTCTGTTCTAATCCATGATGACAGCCAAGGGTTGTTAGTGTTATAGTGATTGTCACAACTTGCATAATGGCTGTTATTTTTAAAAACTATGCATCGTTTAGAGTGTTTACTGCAACAGTCTGCTACCATTAGAACAACTATTGTAATTGTGAGTTATCATTTTCTTTTGAAAACCTTTGTGTAACAATGCTTTAGTATGTAAGTTATTGGATAGTCTCTGTAGTGGCACTAGTATGTAAGTTAGTCAAAGCCAAATATTATGCAGCTGGAAGTGAATCCTTTTATAGTTATTTCTTGTTAGTAAGGGATCTCAAAAAACAAATATTTTAATGTACTTTGTAACTGTGTTGGTTTTCCCTTTCTTAGGTCCTGGAAATTGGATCAGTTGGGAAAGGCATGACAGAAGGGGTCGCAACTTTTTTTGCTCATTCTGGAGAGGTGAAAAAATTAATGCATTCTGAATTCTGAGGCTTTTATGTTGGTGTAGGTTTTGTCATGTGCTCACATGTTTCTTGACATCGCTCATTTAATCCTCACTAGGATTGCCCTAGAGTGCATCCTCTATGTATGTTTGTGTGTGTATGCACTCATGCATGCTCATATGTATAGTTTTAACTTGCAACAACATTAAGCCAGAATGTCATTTTGAATTACTCAATGACCAGTTGAATATATAACATACTGCACGTAGATCATGGTGTATTTATCTTATTTTTCCTATGTAGAATTCTTCAGCAACAATGGATACACTGAATGCTTTACAACTGGCAGCCGGCTCATTTAATACTGAGAGCATTCAGATAAAAAATGCAAGCTCTTCAAATCCCGGCATTCCTCCATCATCTTTGATGTCTTTCATGAAAAAGGTAATGCTATTGTTATATGAAGTATCATTATACTAGCTCCATCCAGGTTGTTCTATTCAGGCAGTACCGGAACCATCCCTTTTAATATTCTATTAGTGAAACAGTTTTGTTATTCCAGGATATTTCCGGGATGTTCTGCTTCCAGTATGTTTTTAACTTTTGTTGTTGAATATTTACTGAGGTAACTCAAAGGTTTTGCATATTAATAAAACTTACTATGTTCTTCATCGTAGTAATAGACTTTCATTTCTAATTATCGCAATCATGATTTCTAAGTTTGACCACCTTTTGTGATTTTGTGTTTAATACTTATTACACCCTTTCGTGTTTGTCATTCAACTGTTTATTCACCATCCTCAAGTTTTTTTCAAAAAAGCTCAATAGCGACAGTAATTTATCAAATTTTTATAATGGCTCTGAGGTGAAATTCTGTCCCTTTTGGCAAAACCAAGGGCATTTAACAATGAGTGTCCTATACCACCAATAAGTTGGAAACTGTGAGCTTATAATGTGCTACTTGAATTGTGGACATTATGATGTTTTTCTATGAAATATTGGAAGTATGAAAAACTTAAAGAACTAATGGTTGGTGTGTTCATGCTGCGGGTGTACTTTGGAGCTCTCTAAACCCCATTCATTATGTACCTAATATATTCTGTAGTTTTTTTTTTTGAGATAATATTCTGTAGTTGGAAATGAAATGTGCTGATTTTATGAGCCAAACAGGTACAGACCTTTTTTGTGATTTACTGTTGCTTGGAAAATAAGTATATCCTGATAATCTGACATGTTGCTTAAATAGATAAGCCTGGCACTTTTTCTGTTGACTGGAAAATTCCCTGGCATAGATTCTAATCTAGGATAATAGAACTAAATGTTAGTTTCTCAAAATTTAACGGGTCACCCTCTCTTGCTAGTTCTGACCAGAACTTCAACGCTTTGTTCCCTGATACACTCTTTCTTATTTACAGAACTCTTCAATATCAGGGGTTGTTGTTGAGGAATTTGACACAGCTTTTTCCAACAAATTCTACCACAGCCACCCGGATGATGCTTGTGCGCCACTATTTCTTGAAATTCTTTGCAAATCAAAACAGTCCCATGTCTTATGGAAGACAATTGTCGATTCGGAACTAGCCATCATTGAAATGATGGAAGTTGTGAAGAGCGTGGAGTCTCCATGTGGCTCATGTCCTGTTCTGTTGACTCTCATTCTCAATCACAGCCCATCATTTCATCAGATGATGAAGACTCAAATGAACTGTTGTCATCCATACTCCATTGAAGCATCGTATGCTTCTATTAAAAATATCTTGGTACTCTTCACTGCTACTACTTTCCTCTTTGAGATTAATACCCTCTTTTTTTCATCTTCTTGCTGTGCAGCAAATATTAACTCTTCATCAATAGTGGCAGCCGCATCTTTGGTTGCTAGGGCACTTTACATACTTGCTACCGAGGGGTCAAAACTTAGCACTCCGACTCTTCAATCCATTAGCATCAACATCACTCTTGTTAATGACCTTGTGGGATGCCTATTGACTTGTGAACCAGGACTTTCTTGTGAATTGGTGGCCAAATACATCTCTCCTTCGCAGATTTGCCCCAATCACTATGTTGGGGTTATGATCAGTTCACCGGAGGCGCCACCCCAACAATATGCAGATGATACGTCTAGGTTTGTTTGGAACTTTTTAGCAGATAGGACCTCTACCCCAAGAGAAAATGGTAGCAATTCGGATTGCTCACAAGGTTGCGAGGGCGTGGATGAAGTGTGCGTTGGCGCTGAAGTGGGTGGCAGGGGAGTGTGTGTGCTCTCTACCACAAGGTATTCACTTCTTTGATTATGGTTCTGTCTTATGAAGTAAGTGATTCTCATCTGGATTATTCGAAATTATGATCTTGTTTGAAGTTTTGTTTGTGAAATTTTAACTCAATAAAAACGAAACAAACGTTTTACTTTGTCCATGAAATTTTGTGGTTGTTGTTTTTCACCCTTCTCCAAATTTTGAACTCTGTTACTTTTGGCAACTGTTTTGAGTATTTTAGTCCACTCGGTTTTATGAAATTTTTTTGTGCATGTTGCGCTTCTTCTGTTGTTGAACAGTACTTTCATACCAAATGAATGACAATTTTGATCATTTGGTAAAATGCAAGATTAGGAGAAAAAAAATAGAAAAACCAGATTAAAGGAAAAAAGTAAAAGATAAGGAGAAAAACTGACGATATTACACTTACTTTACTACGATAAACCCTCAGATTAAATGAGGGACCAAATTGTTTTAGACAAAACGTGGGTATGCAACAGAATCACCAAAAATACCAAATCCTGACTCTCTCTCTCTCTCTCTCTCTTGTTTGATTAACTTGTTTGAGTTCCGATCTTTTCAAGGGTAGGGGACCCCTTCCCTGTTGATCTATCCAAAACAAATAGTTTCATTAACTATTTGCGAATTTGGTGATTGTTTTGCTATGTTCGTAGGTATGTACCAGCTTATTCAACTCGCTTGAAGTTTGAGTCAGGTTATTGGAGTGTGGTTCCAGCAAGTCATGGGGATGAAATGGGGGAAGTGGACCCTGTGTGGACAGAAAGCTATTGGAATACCATTGGGCTTAGGGTTTACACAGTACAGAGCAGGGCTTACGACCTCAATGTTTTGCTGGCTGGAATTGGGGTGACCTTTGCTTCATACGTTGCGATAGTTTTTACCCGAGCCACTCTCATGAAAGTCCTCAAGCATGATTGAGAGAGAGAGAGATTTAGAGATTTTGCTTTTTGTATTTGGGGAAGGGATTCATACAGCTATGGAGTTGAATGGCTTTTCCTATATTGTATTTTGTTGGATTTTCTGAAAAGCATCTCCCTTTTATTTTACCTCCACCATTTACTTCTTTCGGATTAGAGAATACGATGAAGTTCAGAAAGTGGCAAAACTAAAATGAAATAAAAAAGGAAAGTATTCAACAAAGTTCTATGCAGAAACTTAGGTTATTTTAGGTGGGAATTGAAAACCTCGGGTATTGGATCGGCTTCCATTGTACTAATTTCAAATTGCCAATTCATATCAGTTGTACTCTCGTATTTAAAAAGAAATAGAAAAGGGGTTGTTTAAGGATTATTTATCTTTTGTACATGGAGGTCACAATTATTTTTGTCTTTTATATTTCAAAATAAGTGGTTGTAAGAGTATCATTGATTAGACACAAAAAGTTTCAAAAAAGAATTTTTTGGATTTTACCACCCATCTCAAAACTGATTGTGACTTTTATGTACATGATAAATTCTCTTTGTAGACAATGCTAATTAAAAAATACATTTAGAATAAAGAATGTATAGAATGAGATTGTTTACATTTGATAAGATAGTATAGAATGAGATTGTTTACATATGATAAGATAAATTGTCTCTTTGTAGACAATTCTAATTAAAAAATACATTTAGAATATGAAATGTATAAAATGAGACCATTTACATTTGATACAAGGATATTTGATACAAGGATGTTACAATTAGTTACAACCATCCTATGTGAAATCTAATAGCTTCGAGGTAGGGAATGTGTATAATGAAACTATTTATCTTTGATACAAGGAGGTCACAATTAGTTACAACCATCCGATGTGAAGTTTAATAGCTTGATAGTGTCACAAAGTTTGAGATTTTTTTTTTTGAAGTTTGAATTTGTTCAATAGAATAAATGTAGTCGTCCAATATTACATCCAATGGTTAAAATTAATTGAGATTGCTTTTTATCAAAGGTAAATGGTCTCATTGTGTACTTTTCCTTTAAAATATTACACAAAATGGGATTACCCAGATTTGCAATTTGATGAAATGAAATGCCACGATTTTCTTAATTGGGCGATTTATTAAAATATCAAATCTATTTGCAATTCTGTATGAGAATCGGCAGAGATTTGAAGAAATGAATTCCCGGGGTTCTCCGACAGTTGGGCGATTAAGTTGATTTGCAATTGTGTGTAAGAATTGGCTTTGACTATCTGCTGAATCCGATATGAATTAGCGATTCTCAATTTGAATTAACATTTTATTTTGAACCGCGGCTTTAGGTAATGGATTGGGTATTCTTCAAGCTAGTACAAGATAGGCTTTGATAATTACATTAACTAAAACGTGATTCTCAGATAAAGTGAAAAACAACGATGAAAACAATTTCACTAAGCAACCATAAATTTACATCACAGTAACATTCCTCAAAATATATAATGGAAACTAGCTCATGGAGCTTGTCCTAAACACTGGTGGAAACTGAAGCTAGCTTTGTTCATGCCCCAGCTTGCCAATACGAATGCACTTGTCCAGGATCTTGATCTCATATCACCTTCACCCTCCTAATCCCCACTTTTACTTATTCTTTGATTCAAATTCTAACTTAACACCCCAATGTATTCAGGACTGTGGTTGCACAATTCGAGCTATGGAAAAAGCTGCAGCCGAGGCTGCAGCCCCTATCAAAGCGGTTTGCAGGGCGGAGCGTATGGGGGTGTTTCCCGTAAGCCTTCCCTTCACGTAGCCGAAGAAGATGAGTGCGATTAGGGTAACAGCTACTGAGGCAAGCATGGCATCCTTTGCAGCACGGATGAAGAAGTAAGGGAGAAGGGGAACTAGGCCACCGACTATGTAGGCCAATGCAATGGTGATGGCACTCTCTACTGCTCTTCTTGGTTCCGGTTTCTCCAAGCCTAACTCGAACCTATGGCCCAAAAAAAAATTGGGAAAAAAAAAAACCAGTCATATTAGAAAAATGTGAAGATGGATTGGTATTTGTGTATTTTTAGCTCTTTCCTTTCTTAGTGGAAGTTATCAGGACAGAAGTAGGGGGTCTTGTGTGAATGGAAAGTATAGTATGATCCATAGATCACGGTAATCGCAGGGTCGTAAGGGTTATCAGTTGGAGGAACAGTGGATCTCACCAATCTCCATCACCGTCCACTCCATTGATTGGTGATGACCCTCATGACCATGTTGTATGGTCATAAGTGGACCTTGCTTGAAAATAGCATAGCCCTTAATAAGGGCGTGTATTACATGTGAAACATTTTCTTGAAAGTATTTTCACATAAAAGAACTCCCTTAAGAAAAGGGCTGGAGTCGTGGTGGTAGCATCCCGACATCCAATTACCATATTGTGGTATCCATTCCTACCGCTAACATCTTCAATTAACACATTCAAAATGTAACTCCCTAATCTATTGAAAAAAAAAAATGGGTAGAGGCCTGTCTTCCCCACTAAATTACCAAAAAAAAAAAAACTCCCCCAACTGATTAGTTATGATAATTTTTTAACACGAATCGGTCTCAAAGCAGATATGAAAAAATCTCCCACACCCAATCATATGGGAGAGTTCTTTCATATGGAAATACTTTCAAGATAAATATTTTTCACACCTATCAAACATACTCTAAAGAAAATGAATACAAAAACAAAAGAGGCATACTTGGCTTGGTTTGTTCATGGATTGGGATACAAACTGAGACAATTATTTGCACAGGAAAATAAATGAAACAAACTAAAAACTCACTTCATCATGAATTCAAGCCATGCTTGTGGATTTTTCCGAAGGGCATCAACAACCGGTCTATACTCATCTGGTTCAAGCCCGTACTCAGACAATATATCTGCAATCTCTGCGGCTTCTGTTACAAGCAAACTCATTTTGAAAATATACATTAAAACTGTGGCATTTCCCTTTGGGGGTTCGAACACTAAAAAGAGAAAATCATTTTCGATTATTAACATATGTCTAGGACACATGTCTAGGACTAAGAGCTCCAAACCATTTTGAAACAAACACAAGAGAGTCAAATCATATATAGATACAAAATGGGGTAGAAAATTAAAGAAATATTTAACATTCTACTCATATCTGTTAATTTAATTTCAAAACACCCCATTAAAAGACACATAGTTATAACTTGAAATAGTTGTAAACGGGTTAAATATTAATTACTTCACCTCTTATCGTATTTGATAAATTAAAGTAAAACTGGTAAATAATTAAATCAACCAAGAAAAGAGAGACTTTGTCAAAGTACCTGTTTCTGGGACATTTATAATTTCCTCTTGCTCCCTTTTCAATTCACGATTGTAATGATCGGCTTCACTCTTTGCTGCAAGGTACCTAAAAGCCATATCAAACCACCAAAAATTAAAACCGATACTCCATTTTATTTGGGGTTATGTTAAGGTACTCATACATATGAGTATTTCATTAATGTACTTAATATTTGTTTATGTTCATTGTACTTGTTTTATAATACAAATTTTTTTTAATAATAATATTTTTTGTCTTTAGGATGGGTAGAATTAGATATTTCTATAAGAATCTAAAACCATCTTACTGGTGGTTAAGAAGCAATGGTGGCTCTATATGGATGATGGAGCACTTTAGGTTCACTAAAGTTAATAAATACTTCTCTTTCTACCAATAATTTTTATGCTATCCCTAATTCATTACCTAAAATACCTCTAGACAGAAAAATTACTACATGGTGGAATATGGTGGAATATAAAGATACGAAGCCTATGAAAATATTGAGTACCTTAAAAAAAATACTCGTATACATAAGTATCCTATCGTACTCCTTTTATTTAATGGTATTTTAAAGAGAGAATGGCAATTTTATTCTCTCGTGTCACAAGTCAGACTATCAAGAAGCTCAAATTTCTAACGAAATTATAGGGGATTGGATGGTGCTTGTCACTTATTGAGAATAAGAGTAGAGCATGTTGTATCGGGATTCTTCCTGTACCAAGGGTCCTTTTCAGGTCAACCTTTGGATCCATCCCAATAAAAGTTTAGGGGTTTTTTATCCTTGTAGAAATAAAGATATGGGGGTCAAAATAGAAGTGTCCGAAAGAGGAAAAAGGAGGCTATGGCCACGAAGGACCACCCCTTTTTGTCTCTCCAACTTTTTCTTTGTGGATGCATCTCTCTAACGTTTCTAGACGCTAGAGACCCACCGCACTGCACCGAATGTGCACCCCTTTCTCACACATACTGAACTGAACCATGCGTATGTGTCCATCCAGACACACTTATAAAAGAAAGGGATTGCATAGAACATTTACCTTTCATAAATGGAGGTCACAATTAATTACTTGATCTAAAATCTGATAATTTGGATGCGCAAAAGGAAAAAAAAAAGAAAAGAAAAGAAGAGACCGCTGCTCATTTTTTTGGACATGCATTCCAATTGAATATATGCATTTACAAGTATAGACAGTCCAGATAATAATATGTTCTTTTAGATTTGAAATCTTTTTCATTTCTATAGTCCAGATGATCAATTAAAGAGTTTTCCGCCACAAAAATAGCTACCTTAATTCTACAATCGCTTTCTCCCCAACTTTTGGTCCGGATCAGTTCCGGGTCCGGGCCCGTTCCTTAGTCATGAGATGGAGATTAAACATTCGACGACACGCGCCCAACACGTGGGAACCATTAAGCTGCCCTCACTAAGTTGACGTTTAGAAGGAGAGAGAATCGCATGTATGGGGAAGACGCATGTGGTCACATCAGTTATTGCACACATTAAGACGAGCGTTACATAAACTATGGAGCATCCTCCTAGAGAGTGGAAAAGGGTTGTACGATGAAGGCTTTCCTGGTGATTTAATGATTTTGGTAAAGCCCAACAAAGAATTTAATTTTCCAAAAATAAAGTGTGAAAAGACTTATATTAAACAAGTACAGGAACTTAGTCATTAACAAATGAATTCAATAACAAAAGTCCACACAAAAGAACTAACAAATGAATGCAATAACAAAAATACACAAAAAAGAACGTAGGGGAAAGCCCTCTATTAGAGAGAGAAATGAGTTTCTGAAAATATATACGCACAGAGACTACATAGAAACAAGTTTGGATCTAGAGAGTGTAGCAAATGCGTAGAAAGAGAGAAATATAATGATACAGAGAGAGAGAGAGAGAGAGAGAGAGGGAGTACCCGCCGAGCCCCATGGAGATGGCGCCTGCAGCTATCTCAGCGAGTCCGGCTGTGAGGATAATGGAAGAGGGAGCATTGGCGGCTGAGAGACCGGCGGCCAACGCAAAGGGCACGGTGAGGCCGTCGGAAACCCCCATTATAACGTCCCTCACCACCTCCCCCGCTCTGAAATGCTTCTCCATGTGCGGTTGCTTCTCTCTCGACACAAGCCCTTCCTCCAACCCTGATCCTTCTCTCTCTCCTGCCATTCTCTCTCTAAAAACTCTACTTCCTTTCTCTCTCTCACTACCCTCTCCTCCCTTCTCTCTCTCACTGCCCTCTCCTCCCTTCTCTTTCTCTCTCTAAAGAAAAACCAGGTAATCCCAGCAGTGGCGGCCTTTTTCATAAGAAAGTGGACGAAAACAAGGACAAATAATAAGGCCAGGAAAAGGAAAAGAGAGAGAGAGAGAGAGAGAGAGAGAGAGAATGGTTAATGGGGGAAGAAAGAGAACGTGTGATCAATGGAGATGGGACAGGTTTATCTAGGGTTTCTTTATTGTGTGCCGGTGCTGGATGGGGTCTTTTCGTCCTTTTCTAATAGAAACGCCCTTGAATTTCTTCGGAAATTTCGAGTTACCCTCCATTGGGAAGAAAATTTCAATTTTGCGAACCAAAAAAGGAATCCCGTTTTTTAATTATCTTAATTGGAGTTGCTCATAGTTTTTCATTCAAATTTTAAATAAACAATCAATATAAAGCGTGGTTTGAACATGAGAAATTTTTGTGATTGTCTTAAAATATGTTTTTATATTTAATTATAAGATCTAAAGCTTCAAAAATAGTGAAGATTTGTTATGAAAATCTTGAAAATTGAAGGTTTAAAAATGCATCACAAGATGCACTACTCCAAAATTTGAAATCTATTTTTTTCTCGTGAGTTTTGATGACGAGATGATTAATTTAAAAATATTTAAACATAAAAACAAATCTTTTTAAATAAAATTTTTTAAGTGGGCTTTATCCGAACTGTGCCCATATTTAAAAGATATAAAGAGAAATAAAATAACCTGTAGAAGAAAGAGAGATACTGGATAAGACTATGAGAGAGAGAAATAGAGTACATGAAGTAGAATTGAGAGAAAGAGAGAGAGGAAGAGGGAGAATGAAGGGGATATATAATTAAGGGGGGAGAGAGAACCCCTACCTTGAGAGAAGTGGAGAGGATATTGAAAGAGAGTAAACGTCGGAAGAATAGGAAAAATGGAAAGAAAATCAAAGAGATAGATGAGCTTAAGAGATCTTAAAATTTAGAGAAAGAGTTTAGGGTTGTATTTTAGATGGATTTCCTTATCTTAATCCAGTACTTCTTTTAGAAGCTATAATGTTTATTTTAAATAAATTTATTTTTTCTAATCTAATAACTAAATTAGTTAGTACGATAAAAAATCCTATTGATATGGAGAGAAAAAGAAAGGAGAGAGGGGAAAGAGAGAGTGGAAGGTTTAGAGAGAGAGAGGGATTTGAAAATATAAAAATTGAAGTTCTTTTAAGCAAATTTTCTATATTATAAAATATGCTTATGATTATTTTTCAAATTTTTTATAATGAATTTTTAAGTGCTCAAAACTGTGATATTTTGATATAATGTTTTAGGATGTAGAAATAATTTTTAAGTTCTATCTAACATTACATAATAAGAGAAAAAGTTTATATAAGGTTGAAAAACCCTCTAATTGATCATCTCGACAACAAGATGTATATATATATATATATATATATATATATATATATATATATGTGTGTGTGTGTGTGTGTGTGTGTGTGTGTGTGTGTGTGTGTGTGTGTGTGTGTGTGTGTGTGTGTGTGTGTGTTCTAAAAATAGTGCATCTTGCAACACATTATTTAAACCGTCCATTTTCAAGATTTTCATATGTTTAAAGATCTACTTAATTTTATCCATTTTTTGAGTTTAAAATTTTATAATTAGATATAAAAATAGATTTTGAGATAATTCTAAGAATTTTTTAAGCCAAAATTACTTGTTATGATAAAATTTTGAGGTGCGCCTTAATTGGATTGTTTAAGGTTGCAACCTTATATAAATCACACCCTTACATAAGTACATCAAAATTATATTATTGATTTTCGTTAAAATATAAAAATTGAAGTTATTTTAAGTAAATTTCTATATTATAAAATATGCTTATGATTATTTTTCAAAATTTTTACAATGAATTTCTAAGTGCTCAAAACTATGATATTTTGATATAATGTTTTAGGATGTAGAAATAATTTTTAAGTTCCATCTAACATTACACAAGTACATTAAAATTATATTATTGATTTTCCTTTGTTTTTTGATTTATTTTTAATTTCACCTCTCTTTGCTTACATTTTATATTAAAATATATTATTGATTTGTTTTTCTCTCTGAAGTGCTTTTGTCATTCTTCTACCTATCATGGCATTTATACTTGTGTTATCTACTAGAAAAAAATAAAGGGAAAAGTTTATATAAGGTTGGACCTTTAAAATGTAGAATTACAGATACGCCTCAAAAATCTATTGGAAAGGCTGTTTTAATGTTGAAAAACCCTCTACTTAATTATCTCGACATCGAGATGTATGGATATATAAAAAAAAATTTATGTATCAAAAATAGTGCATCTTGCAACACATTATCTAGATCGTCCATTTTCAAGATTTTCATGTGTTTTATAGATGTCCTTGATTTTAACTATTTTTTGAGTTTACATTTTTTTAATTGATATAAAAATATATTTTAAGATAATCTTAAGAATATTTTACAACAAAATTACATGTTATGATAAAATTTGGAGGTGCGCCTTAATTGGATTGTTTAAGGTTGCACCTTATAGAAACTGCACCCAAAAATAAATGGTCTCATTTTATACATTTACCCGGGATTAAGGGGTGAATGCACGCCTCTGGCCCAACTAAGATCAACTGGAAGGTTTAATTTTTTGTCGTTTTAGAAAAGCCTAGGTAGATTAATAAAAAAAAAGAAAATATTTTTTATTTAAAAATTTATCAAATTATTCATGAGAGATAAATAATTTAATATTTTCATAAATTTAACACTTTCATATTTTTTATTTAATTTCAACATACCTATAAAAAACACATGATCTTGCACTGGAATAGCAGCCCAAATAGATAGAATATTAAGTAGTTCGTCTCTTATGAGTATTCTTTCTTTTAGGACTGTTTGGAGAAAGTCCCAAAAATTTTAAACTCTAATTTGGTGCACCTTATCTTTTCCATGTATTTTTTCCCAAAATGCCCATTTGAAACTTTTAAGTTCCAAATTGTGTTGAAGTTGAATAAATTATTCTTACCTTTGATAAAGTTTAATACAAAGAGTACCAAACAATATTATTTTTTAAAATGTTATCTTCGAAACTCTCAATATTAGACATGACGTTTTTCCTACCCCCAATACCAAACATAAGAGAAAGAGAACGACAATAGTACCAAACATTTCTTAAAAGAATAATTTTGTTTGGTATTGTACTACCAACCTTTATTAAGACATAAATATATTTGGAACTCTCAACACCTAATATTTTATTCTTTTAATTTTTTAAAAAAAACCAACTTCAACACAACTTTTGGAAAGAGAAGACCAAAGTAATGGGTATTTTGGAAAAATAAATAGATGGAAAGAAAAGGAAGATCATTGTAAAATTTAATTTTTCGGGATATTTTGTAAATATCACTAAAAAATGCTTATGTAACTTTCTTATTTTTATACATATTATTTTGTATAAAAATAAAATTAGATAATTATTTTTGTTCTATTAAGACAGAATATAAGAAGGATACAATTTGTTTAAGGTATCAACTTTAAACAATTAAAGTAAGGCAAACCTTTAAATCTTGTTAAAAGATGCGGTTTCGGTACTAGAAATCCTTATGATGGTTTAAGATAAATATAAATATCCAAAAATAGTCTAAATCAAGCAAATCTATAAACAATTAAAATTTATGAAAATGGACGATCTAGATCATGTGTTACAAGATACACTACATTTAATATTTGAAATCATCTTCTTTTAGCATACATACATCTCGAGATCAAGATGATTAATTATAATATTTTTAGACATCAGGAAAACCCTTTCAAGTGGATTTTTGAGGTGCACTTGTACTTCTACAGTTTAATGCTGAAACCTTATACAAACTTTCTCCTACGAAAAAAACTAGGTAAGCAACAGCTCATTTACATCATATACAAATTACATTATGTTAATCACGAATTCTATACATTAACTAATTTTTATTATGCAATTTTTATTGAATTATGTGCATTTATAAATTACATATCTGTATGGCCCTACCGAGCCTTAGTATTAAGGCCCATAGACCCACCAAGAATTCGTCCCCAGCTTTACATGACACGCTCCATGAAGGGTTCGAATCAAGCCCCATGAGGCCCGGCCCACTTGCACACCTCATTATACAAAAGAAAGGGGCATATAATAGCTTATTTTCATTATTAATTTTTTTAAAAAAATACTTATTTTCATTTTTTTTTTTAAAAAAAAATACTTATTTTCATTATTGAATAAGAACTTATTATAAATGAGTGAAACAGTATCCCCACATGAGGAAAAGGTGCATCATCACTCTTCCACTAGTTGAGATTTTACAGGGCCATATCTAATGGCCAATGATTGATTTCATTTCTTTCTTTTTTTTTTTATTTAAATTTTATCTGAATTTTAGAATATAGATTTATTTTCATAAATAGAACTGCATGAAAATAATTAAAAAAATGATAAATAAAATAATTAAAATACCCATAAATTTATTTTAATCAATAATTTTTTTATTAAAACTGTTTCTATTTATTTTTATTTAATTCTAATTATAAAAATGACACTAAAACCCAAATTTCATATCAATATCATTTTAAGCGTACCAACCCATAAATAATACTAGTAATATGCATGTGTGTTGCACGTGACATTCATTAAAACATGTTTATCATTGAAAAATATTTTCAATAAAACATGGTCTTAGAGATCATTGAATTTATCCCCACTATTGAATAACTTTATGAAATAATTATGATTTTTTAAAAACCATGCAATAAATAAATAATTCAGGTATGCTATTTGTGATAAAATACGATTATCGGGAGACGGAATAATTTTAAATAGAGGAATAAAATTTGATATAGTGGAAATGAAAAATAGTGAGAGAAAAGTAGAGAAGATGTGATCAAAATTCATAATTAGAAAATAAAAATTACCCAAATATCTCCCAAAAAAAGAATTAAATTTTATATATACTTTATCACATATTTTTTTGCTAAAAATATAATATTGTAGTTACAGTTACAATTGAATATTCAAATAATCATAAAAACGTGAGGGTTTTAGTCTTTTAAGTGAGATATGATAGGAGAGGTTGTTTCTAAAGAAAGCTTTATGAAGAAAGAATTTGAGAGAAAGATTTTTAAGGAGGGGGAGATGAATAAGAGAGAAGAGAAATTATGGGCGAGAGAGAGATATAGAGTTTTTCCTAAAGCGAGATAGGGATTGAGATATTGAGGAAGAGATTTAAGGAGAGAGATATGAGTGACAAAGGAGAGAGGTTATAGACGATATCGAATGAAGGAATTATAAATAACTTAGAGAGACATTAATTACCTCTTACATAGTGGGAGAGAGAAAGGTGGGAGGAGAGAGAAACTTAAGAGGTAGATATGCATGAATAGCTTGTTACATAGTAGGATAGAGAAAGGTGGAAAGTAAAGATAAACGTGGGAGGTAGAGAGTAAATTAAATAGAGAGGAGAGAAAAAAGTGGGAGGTAGAGAGAGTAAATTAAATAGAAAGAGAGATATTGAGAAGCATCATATTCAAAAAGGGAAAGGTTTTGATGCTTGCCCTATAGCATAGGAATTCTATCCTCCCTCTATCATCCAGCCGTCCAGTTTTGATCAAGAGAGTCACTCACCATTTGATCTTAGATCCAATGTCTCAAAATATTTTATTTTTAATTTGTTTTATACAAATTGTATAAATATAAAAATTTGGTACTTGCCATCTTCTCATTGGGCGTACCTATAAAAAAATATTAAAAATAAATTTTCGATAAAACATAATGACCAAAATACCCTTGAAACTTTTAAGGGTATTTTGGTCATTTATTTTATTGAAAATATTTTCTTTATATTTTTCACTAGTGCGAGTTTAATAGAGAAATGGACATCCAAAATTTAGTGTCAAAATAGTTTATAGAAAAAAAATTAAAAATAAAATAGTGTAGAGACGTGACATTGTGATTGGGGCAATCTTAGCCCTCCATTCATAATGGACGGTTGGATAAAGGGGAGGATAGAACTTCTATGCTGTAGGGGAAGCATAGAAAGCTTGCCCACAAAAAAATAGTTACATAAAACTAAAGAAAAAATTACTTATATTTATACCTTTTATGCACGTAGGAAGAAGAGAGTTGCATAAAAACATTACACTAAAAAAAGAGTTCCCTATATTTATGTCCACATTAAAAAAAGAGTTACATATATTTATAGCTTTTTATGCATGTAGTAAAAAGAGAGAGAGTAAATATGGGAGGGAGATGGGGAAAAGAGTAAATTAAAAGAAATTAAAGGAGAAATAGTTATTAATGGGGAATGATTTTATGCAACTGTTGTATAGCAATATAATGCAACCACACTTTTAGAAAACCATATTTAATACATTTGTATGACCCCAAATTTTGCACATCCACTCCTTTCGTCCCAATAATCAATACTAAAAAAATAAAATTCAATTTGTACCCAAGATATAGTCACAATGAACGCCCTCCAATAATGAATTTCGACCATCTATTTGGTGAATTTCGAGATCTAGACCTATATTAGTTGCGCTCAAAAAATATATTTTGGGGTGCATTGTCAATTTTTTTTTTTTTTGTGATCATTCATTATATCGAAAACAACGTATATTTAAAAATTGGTGTTAAACAAATGGGTTTAACATGGCTTTTGAATGTTGTTGCATTATATTACGATTATTATAAGGAGAGGAGAAAGGAGAGAGATTAATATAGGGGGAGAGAAGAGAGAGATATTAATAGGGGGAGGAGAGAAGAGAGAGAAATGTGGAGGACTTGGAGTTATTAGGAAATAAAGAGAAACGATGGATGTTTAAAAGAAAAAAAAGAATGGGATGAAATGATATATACGGATATAAAAAAGATTGGAAAAAAAATACATGAAATGATATATATGGGTATGAAAGAGATGTGAGGAAAAGAGAGTTATTAATATCGTGGGACACGTAACAAAAAAAATAAACAAGATAATTCTCTCGTTTAATATATAATAGATAAATAAATGCGAGGCATAAAGCGTACCGTATACCCCAGTGTACACTGACATAAAGATAACGAATAACATACCTAAGGTATTAATAGTCACTTTGTCTTCATGTTATTCAATGTGAATGTCTACTCTAAATAAACAAAATGAATAACCTGTTTTTGTCGCTACACCTTTTATAAAATGTGATATAATAGAAAGAAAATTTGAAGGGTAAGAAAGCCCATTTGACTATGTGATTTAGAGAGAGAGAGCCCAGGTGAAACACTCTCTCTCTCAAGGAAGAACTCAAATGCACGAAATTTGATAGTTTGGGCATGTTGCACAGTTCGAAAAAATTTGCTTTAAACTTTAAATTTGGTCACATAATCTCACATCCAATCAGAATTAATCGTGATCACTTTGTTTAAAAGATAAAAATATATAATTGTATATTTTTTCATAACAAAAATAGCCAATATTTTTTAAAAAATATCTGGAATATCCTTGGTATCATGGCCCTAGAACATCAAGGCCTGGGCTCTCTTATTGGGCTAGCTTCCTGGGCCCTAGTAGTTCTGGTAGGGCCAAGGCTGAGTTAGGATTCCATAGTCATGGCCTGGTTTGACCTGCAGCTTAGGGCGTGAGAGAAAGAGGTCCTAGCTTTGGCGAGTTTCGGCCCGAAGCGACCCATTTAGGGCCAAAGTGGTTGAACCCTCCAGATAGGTCTCTAGGCAGCGGAGCCTCGCCCAACCAACCTGGGCTTGGTCAATATCCAGCCATATTGTTAATGATAATTATAGTAAAAGTTATAATCCTATTTAAATGCAGTTACACTCTGATATGATTCATCTTACCTTTTAAAGGTTAACCTTAACTTAGCTAGGGTTGTGAATGGTTGAGCACGGCCAAACCTGGCGCAAAGCCCAAAAATAAGCTCCAACTTTTAGTCGAGGTGCATACCGTTATGTATTATTAAGAAGAAGAAGGTTTTACAATCACATGAATGTGTATCTGATTCTCAAAACATAGGTAGAGCATTTTACACTGTTACCGTGAGGCTAACATAGTAGCAGATACATTTATCAAGAAGGAGATAGGTCTCTCTGTTGCTACAGTTTGGCGTACTAGACAGTCGGATTTCATTTTGTTGTCTTTAACTAATGATTTGGCTCAATTGCTTTAGTAACTCAATGATTTGTATCTTCTCTATTTCTAATTAATAAAAAATAGGTAGCGGTCTTCTCACCCACTAACTTACTCTCAAAAAAAAAATTAAAATAAATAAATAAATAAATAAAGCCAAGAATGTGTATCTAATACTTCTTCAAAAGGGAAGAGGAAAGGGGTTTTGTTACGTGGGCAGAAGGGGCTTAGAGAATGTAGTGCATGTTGATGCAAGTAGGATGCAGTTATACCTTTCAATATTGTCAACTCTTTCTATGTTAAATCATTGGATGTGGTAGCATCAATTGGCCCTGGATACGAGGACCCCACCTTTCATGATATATGCATTCACTTTTGAAGAGGAATGTTGAAGAACTTTATTACAGCCAAATCTCGAGAAGATATTAGGTGTAATTTTATCTGGGATGTGGTTTCTATAAGGTTGTATCTTTCAACAATTCAATTAAGGTGCACTTTTAAATTTTATCATAATATGTAATTTTGGTATAAAATATTCTCAGAATTATCTAAAAATATATTTTTATATCTAATTATAAAATTTTAAAATTCTAAAAATGGTTAAAATCAAGTAGATATGTAAACCTATGAAAATTTTGAAAATGAACGGTCTAGATAATGTGTTGCAAGATGTACTACTTTTGGGACTCAATTTTTTTTTTTTTTTTATACTCTCACATCTTAATGTCGAGATGATCAATTTGATGGTTTGCCAACATTAAACAACCTTTCCCAATGAATTCCTTAATTCTACATTTTAAGGTTGCAACCTTATATAAACTTTTACCTTTTTTCTTATTCATGCTTTAAATGGAATCATTAAAAACTAATAGAATAGAGTGGGGACTATGGAATTACATTACACATGGTTACAGTGCAAATCTATTCAAATCTCTAATGAAACCTCCCCAAATTTATGCTTTAAATTTAAACAATTAAATTTGATAGCGATATGTGGGAACCGTCAATTAGAGTTCAAAGAGAATCTTGATTTCAAAAGATCAACCTTCTCTAGGAACCGCCAGTAGAGCCAATTAGGAATTATGCAAAATCCATCAAGAAACCGAGAAACAAGAAAATAAACTAAAGAAAAATAATAAGAATCTAGTCCCTATGGTCCAACACCTAGAGTTGGTGGCCCGGATTAGACTGGCAGTTGAAATGGCTTCATCTTTGAACCCTAGAGCTTTGCTTGAATGAAAAATTCCTAACGCATATTTATCCTAGGGTCTTGAACGTTTTGGACATTAGGATTTTGTAGAGAATTGGCTATCACCTAGGCCTCTCAAGGGTTTCCTAGGTCTAAGGTTTATGCTAGGATTTCTAGGCTTCAAGTCAGCTTAGGGAAATTTTAGGTATTTTCATAAGAATTCTCTAAGATTTTCTAGGTTCTCTCATTTCTAAGGGATTTTTTCTATAAATTTGAATAATCATTTATGAGAAGTTATGGAATTTGTATAGGACTCACTTTGGCTGGATCCAATTGGATTGGGAATTATCTAGGTTTATCTTAAAAGATTAGTCTAAGTTTCAAGAAGTGTAGGACTCACTTTGGGTAGTTCCAATGGGATTGGGAATTATCTAGGTTTATCTCTATGGATTAGTTTAAGTTTCAAGAAGTTTAGATTGGTTCATCCAGAAGTTTCAAAAAAAGTTTAAGAAGATCAAAGATTCATCCAGCAAGAACCACCAAGATTATCAGAGCAAATAAAGACCCAGATTAGGCAACAACGAATATCGCATCGCCCAAAGACGCACTCCGTGTCGCAGGGACCAAAATAGGATTTCTGCTAACAAACTTTTTCGGTCATAATTTTTATGTCAGACCTGAATGATTTTTAGACTATTGGAAAGCTTATGATTTCCTCTACAATTTGGGGCCAAGTTTTAGTGTAATTTGAATGAGTATTAAGGAGTTTAAAAGGTTATGACTTTAGGTATCTAAAGATAACTAATTTAGAGTATTAGATGGGTTTAAAATCTTGGCTTTAGGTGAAAAGGGTAAAAGATTACCAGTTTTAGGGAATTTAGGGTTTTAGAAATGGGGAATGATTTTATGGAAATTAGCCAATTTCAAATTTGGCTATCTACAACAGTATATGGGAAGATGAGTCCTTAAAGACAGAATCTCTTCTCATAAACTGTGGATAGGGAGCACATGAGATGGCGTTAAAAACATTAGGAAACCATGAAAACTAAAGGAAACACTCAAAGAAGGAAAGTACATTGAAAATTAAGGAGAAAAAGAATGAATTACTTACTTGGAAGCCGATCTCCCAGGCCTGAAACTTAGAGTTGGTGGCCTGGATTAGAGTACTAGTTGAAGTGCATTCGTCTCTTGAGATGTTTGCTTGAATATGAGAAGCTTTTTTGAGCTTCAATAGCGATTTTACCTAGGGCATGTTCTTTCTGGAATTTTTTATTACTTAGGGCATGTTCTTAATAAGAGTTAGTTTAGGATGTCATGATTACTATGGTTGTGGGAAGTTAGGGTTTCATGACCTTGGATTTTAGGAATTGAATTGGGTGGATTACTGCAACTTTATTTTGCACAAATAAGTTCTTCAAAGAAGGATCTCTCCAATTTGATCACCAATTTGACCACCAATCTGGCGAATTTTGACATTATCAACCCCCTTCACTAGTTCGAGCTCCGATATATGAAGCTATGCCCACTTGAAACATTACCTATGCCCTAGTAGATAAAGCAAATTAAAGTCCGGGGCACGTTGCATTTTCCAGCGATATTGTATCTTGTCAATGAATCGGTGTCCATGGAATTATCTTCTTTTTTTTATGATAATTTTATTTATTTATATATATATATATATATATATTGACAGAACTAAATGGGTATGAAACAAAAGAGAAAAAGAAAGAAAGATCGGAAGAAGAAGAAAGAAAGAAGGAGCAGGAAGAAGGATAAGAAAAAAAAAAACCAAAGGAAAGAAAAAAGAAGGAGAAAACACAAGCATGACTCATTTGTGATTAAACTCGAATAGCATTAAAAAAAGTATTAAACTCAGTAACATATATTCTCTTAATAGTGGGAAAGATAATATATCAAGAAAAAAGAAGGGAAATTTACCAAAATGCCTTTAAGAGGTGAACTATTCAACATTTTAATCATCCTCAACCATTCCAATTCAATTCCATACGTTTTTTTATAAGTATTCTAAAATTAAATGAAAAGATATGTAAAAAATGTTGTGTTCATCTCTTATGGGTAATTTGATAATTTCCCAAAGATACATTTCGCAAGGTTTCTAAAAATGACTTAAATATAGAAAAAGTTTATATAGAGAAGAGGTTCTAAACAATCAAATTAACTCTAAAAAATTTCACTAGAAGAGGTTCTTTTGATGCTCAAATATCCTCAACTTGATCATCTCGACATCACGATGCATAGACAAAAGAAAAAAATGGATTTCAATTTTTTGACAGTTTGCATTTCGTGATACATTTTGGTCAATTTTCAAGATTTTCAAGTGTTCATAGATCTGCTCAATCTACACTATTTTTAAAATTCGGAAATTTATAATTAGAGATAAAAATATCTTTTAAAGCAATCACAAAAATTTTCAGTATGAAAACTACATTTCCCTACACTATTTGAAAGCGCGTAGAGCCTTGGTTCTTACAAACCGCACCCTTTAAATATTCTCGTTGCCATGACTTCAGTCGATCTTCATTTTGTGTTTTTGACTTCTTTCTCTCTTCAATAAAATGAAATGTCATTGAAAATGTTCTCAATTCCACAATTTACACAGCTCCCATAAATAACCCCCACTAATATACACAGATCCCAAAGATCCCCAATGGAACTGGTTTTGTATTATTAATAAGGGATTGTGTACCATAAGATTTTATTTTATTATTTTTTATTTTTTATTTTCTATTCTTTATTTTTTGCAAAGAGCTTATAATCATTTAGCTATTAAATGTAAAATTCACTAGATTAAAGTATCGCAATATTTTAAAAAATTTATTTTGAACTTTTAAATTTATTTTGGATTTTGTGCATAATAAATGACAAATCCCCAACCATCCAATTATCCCTAGTTTGACATGTCACTGTTCATGGCACAAAAAATAAAAATCTTAAAAAAACTTGGGGTGGTAATCAAGTCGGTCAATCCGAACTTCGTCTAGGTTTATATGTGGGACATAACAGGTCGGGTATGGGTCTACGTCCGGCATGACCCTATCGCTTCGGGTTGGGGTTGGCCTGACCTGGCATAAAATATACATACCAAGTAACATATACTTTTTAAAAATTTGTAGACCTCGCTCCAAGTCAATGATGGCAATTTTGAGAAAATTAGAAATGGACATTGAATTTGTAAATTAGAACCCACAACTTTAAAATCATTGTCAGTGTTTCAAAACCTGCAAAAGTGGGGTGAATCATCTGCCCCACTGATCTATGTTATATCGCCGATTCAAATTGATCTGATCTAGAAGATATTTAAAAATAAAAAACAGAAAAAGGTTTTTGGGATACCTAAGACAACATCAAAGAAGTTTAAAAGAAAAAAAAATATGAACGATTTTTCTTTTCATTTTCTTTTTTCTCTTTTTTGGGCAGGGGGGGGGGGGGGAGGTGAGGGAAGGGTGGGGTGGTATTGGTAGTTTTTCGGAACCAGTTCGGTCCATGCTGATTCCCAATCCAGATAAGTGGATTTTCAAAACTTAAGACTATGAAGAGTAGTGTGCATTAATCTTGAGGATAATCTTTAATAATGGGCTCAGTAATGTCCTAGAGAAGCTAAAAAATTGTATCTTTCTGAATCTCCTAATAAAAGGATATCTGTATGTACATATTTTCAACAGCTGAACAGCGTAACTTGGACCATATCATATAGAGCCGAGTAAAATAGGCCAAAAGTGAAGTTTTCCTTCGCATTTTCGTTTTTATAAAATGCTAACCAGCAAGCACAAAACTTCGAAGGAAAACCTCAAGTAAGATCTTGAGATCCATTTAACTTGCGTTCTTTTCAGAAGTGAGCAACTCCAACTGTTTGGTCAGGTGTTCCAACTTTCGAGCCGTATCCCCACCACTCCCTCTCTCTATCAAATCAAACTCCTCACCATCTTCAATCTCATGAACCTCATCCTCCATCTCCATAGCATCTTCTGAGAACGGGTTTTCAGCAAAAAACTGTTCCCAAAAGACATCATTTATGCCCGGCAAATTAGGCATCCCATCATCTCCATCCAGTTCCAAAGAATTATCCATGACCATTTTGTCAAAGGAATCAAGGTTTCCTGATCCTGTTGGGTGGTTTCCATTGAACTCCTCTTGTACTAGGGACATTTGGCTCGGAAATTTGGACTCCCCCAAAGAATCTCCATGTGACCACGAAGTACGATCCACAATCATTCTGTTCGTTGAATCAAGGCTTCCTGATATTGTTGGGTAGCTACCATTTGGCACTGCCTCTTGTACTTGCGGCACTTGAATTGAAGATGGGGACCCCACCAAAGAATCTCGATCTAATGAACTTCCCATTGAATCAACAATTCCTGACATTGTTGGTCGAATCCCATTTGGCTCCTTTTCTTGTATTTGAGACACTTGGCTCGAAGATGTGGACCCCATCAAGTCAGGGAGAGCATCAATAGTAGGTAAAGAAGGCAAAGAAGGGAGATTGATCACAAAATTCTCTTGGCCATTTGAGGAAGTATCGAGTTTATGGGACCAGTCGGTATTCATTAACTGCATAAGCATAGCCCTCGCTGCCTCATTGATAAGGGGTTGGTACTTCACCATCTGTCCATCAAGAGGAGGGGTACTTTGGGTATTCAGGGGCAGCCTCCTTTTCTTGTTAACTTCCACAATTTGCCAGTTCTCATTTTGTTGCAAAATTTGTGCAAAAAAGCCTGGGTTTTGCATGGCCTTGACGAAGAATGAGATCATTTGTTGCTGGTGAAGTTCCATGTCTTTGAGACGCTGCTTAAATGTATGCAATTCGTGCTCAGTGGTCTTGTGTTCTTGGCTCAACCTCAACATTTCTTGAGTAAGAGAGTTCTTGGCCCTTTTGAGAATCTCTATTTCCTCCATGAGCTCCAAACAATCAAACTTTTGGACGTCAGTACATGCTCCATTGGGCATGCACTTTTTTTGAGATTGTTTTTGTTCAGTATTGTGTCCGCTTAGTGTGTTTTTTCCTTGAGACTGTTTTTGTTCTGTATTGTTAGGGGATTTTCTTCTGGAGATGCTCTTCAATAGATGTTTTTGTCCCCTAAGAAATCCTTCATTTGCAAATTCCCAGCGGTCTGGATCAACTTTCCTAAAACCCTGGTCCAACAATATCAGAAGCAAACAATCAATGAGATGAACAGCAAGAATCGACCAAAAAGAAGAAACGAGATCCAATACAATTGAGAATGTCTCCACACCAATTTATAAGGAACTCATTCATCAAAAGAAAAGAACCGGAACTCAGTTATAAAGAATCATTATTTGCAACAAACCGAGCGTCATGCCATGCTATACACACAGATATAAAAGAAATGAGAAAACAACAGAAAGAGAATGAAAAAAATGAACTCCTTGGACTGTTATTTCATTCTTAAAATAATGACATAACAAGGAGAAAACAGCGCCTGTCATTTGAACCAGGCGTCGATCTTAACCTTACATGCATCACTATATTGATCAAACAAGAACTACATTCCTCCCTTTAATTCACTGTCACCCTATTACACAATTCTGAATAACTAATAATGGCCATGAATTACTTCGAACAACTAGATCAAGATAAGGCTAGAAATATATCAATGCAATGCTGGAGAAAATTCTAGGAGGCAGCAAAGCCTCTCTCAGTGGAAGCTGTGAGGGTTTCTCAGATACCGATCAGAAAGGTGCTTGGGGGAGTCAAGGCGGCACATGCAAGATTGATTTGGATTGTCAACTCAATGGAGGTAAAATCCAAGGCCTCCTCGAGGTTCTACATCTTCCTTCGTAAGTCCACTAAATGTAGAAGGCAATTGGACATGATTAAGACCTCTAATGGTACATTGATAATTGAGGATGTGTTAGAATGATCACTGAGTTAGCCAGATCCCTAGATTATTCCATGTCCCTACGAACAGTTTATAGAACAAAAAGTCTGAAACAGAAACACCAATATTTCTTATGTGTGGAAGAATGATGAAGCATCCATCCAGTTCATTATTCTATGAGGATGCACAAGGGAAGGAAAGAATACAGAGACACAACTTGTAGATAAGAGTGTGACAAAACAAGATATAATAGTACAATGCACAAGGGAAGGAAAGAAATACAGAGACAACTTGTAGATAAGAGTGTGACAAAACAAGATATAATAGTACAATGCACAAGGGAAGGAAAGAAATACAGAGACAACTTGTATATACACACATGGTAAATAAGAAATAAGCATGCTTCTCTCCTTGTGCACATCCTTGGAATTGCTGGCTATTTTGTGAGACATAAACCGCATTGCTTCACTTGCTTTTGGAAAGAGTAAGACACCTTCTCTTCTGAAGTAAAATACATGAATATCATATCTTGTGCCACAATGGATCTCTGTAAAGCTATACTTGTCCCAATGAAACTTTTCCTATCATGAAAAAACCGACTAGCATATGGCACACTCTTTTTTTAGTTTTTCTGACTTTGTAATGGCACTTTGCTTCCAATTTCATCGTCGCAACTGAATAATCTTCCACATCTAGATCAATCAAGAAGGTAGCAACTAAATATTCCTCCATGTCTAGATCATCAAAAATATAACTTGTCCATTGTTCAATCAAGGTGTCCTTGACCAATTTTTGCATCCACACACAGTGATTTGTGTAACTTTTTCATTCCAGAGTTCTTTTTGTTTTTTCCTTTTATTTGACAAAATATTGTTCCATGACACAATTCCATACAAATAACTATAAAATAAACAAAAGGGTTTATAATATTTCATAGCAAAGATGTTTTCGCTAGATTCCCAAATATTTAAAGAAATTCTCCCAGCTTCCAAATAAGCTGAGCTATACCTGCACTGGGATTTAATCCTCAGCTTGTTGTTTCACTGGTTTTAATTGTTTCCAACTGATTTCTGCCCAGCTCTTTCATGCTCACACCCATCATAAGGATATTAAACATGATCTTCAGTTTCTTTCTTTCACCTCTTTTATGTACACTCTAGGTCCTTTCTGGCTATATTTGGGGGTCTTTAGAAATGTCCTCAGTCACAGATTTGTCGGACCACCAGACCGGGTCTTTAGATTAAATAGTAGTTGGATGTTGGTGTACGGACAAATGAGTCCTTTCAGTTTCCTCTTTTCTCTCTCTTCTCTTTTTTAGTTTCTCTGATATTAGCATTTTCCTTGTGCAAGAAGGTTTTTTTTTGGTTTTTTTCTTGTTTTGGGATGAGGGTGCAGGGCGGGGTTACATAAGATGGACAAATGGCCTAAGCATGCTCATGTGGCTAGAATAGAGATAGAAAAATATGATGATGTATAAGAGGAGCTTATTATAGATGTATTAGAAATGGTAGAACATAACAGAAGGATGGGGGTGTCAGTCAATATGGTAGGGGAGTTTTTTTTCGTTTTCTTTTTTTCTTTGTTGTTTTGGGGCAAGAGGGGAGGGGGGCTGCCACTTATAATTGCCTAAACTAGAGGCACCTATTAGGAGTCTTTTCTCTAGGAATGAAATCTTAGAGGGTGAAAATAATCGTAATTCCAAGGCAGAGAGGGCAATACAGCATCGCAGATGATCTATATAGGAGGATGTGATGTAGGAAGAAACCAACAGTGCACAATGAAGACTAAAAATGATGATGACACACAAACACTTGTGTTCTGTATTTTTGTCTTACACTGTGAGTCGTGAACCCAATGTGGGGTATATAAAACATCTGAAGTTGAATTTTTTTATGCACAGAACAGTGCTTTTTTTTGGGTTCAATCTATAGCTCGACTTGACAGCTCGACTTGACAGCACAATCAATATGTGACATTGAGGTTGCAGGTTGGAGCCCAGCTGAGCTACCCGGTTACCTTCCCCCACATTCCCCCCGCCTTCTCCTCAATAAAAAAAAAAAAAGAAACTAAAAAAGAGAAGAAAAGAAAATGCCCTCACGATAGGAGAAAGACAAGGCTTAGTTAAATTACATACTAAAATTTAAAGGGCACAAGAATGCAATGGAAGACAAAAAGATCCTCAAAAACAATATAGGTACTCTTAACTCTACACCTCAAGTTGACGCATGGATCTCCATTCCAACTTGCCAAGAGGTATTGCAATCTCCTGGTTTCCAAACTATGGGGAATATATCCACTAGTTGATCATCCTTTCTCTAGAGGGAAGGACGATTTACCTTTCTAACGAGCGTCTATTTAATCAATTCTATAACATTTGTCTGCGAATGGAACAAGGGATGCAGGTATGTGTATGACTATAGGATTAACAGAATGCATTTTCATAGGGTACTCAACCATAATACCAATCTCCTTCATCAAGGCTTATAGATATACCATTTTACATGCGTAAGAGGCCATAGCCCTTTACTCTGCCTCGGCAATAGATTGAACAGAGTCTCTTACTTTTCCAAGTTTCAAGGTTGCCTCTAAGAAAAGCACAAAACACATAACAGTTAATCGCTTCAAAAAAGCACAAAACACCTCAAGTTAACTACTAATCATGCAAAGCACTAGCCCATTTGGTATCAATGTATCTTAAAAGAAGAAGATTCTTTTCATCTGAAATTAAGACACAATGACCTGGATTTCTATTAAGCCACCTCGATATTCCATAGACACCCCTCATATGTATCAAAAGCGGTACATAAGCACACTGCTGCACAGAAGTGACTTGGAGATCAATACTGCTGAAAGAATTAAGATTTCCAGCTAATTGTCCGTACCCTCATGTCCCTTCAATGTGTTCCATTAGATAGAGTTAAGAGTTGAATTAGGTGAATACATCGGGAAAGAATCAAAACTCATCCGTTTTCTTAGAGAGATCTGAAGTATGGGAAATAAAAATACCCTCAATTGATCTCATTAGTTCAACTTTTCACATATCCTTTATGTCAAATTCTATTTTCACATAAGCCCAAAGTTCTCTGCTTTCTAAATTGTCCCTTTGCTTTCTAAATTGTCCCTTAACTACAAGTCATCAACAAATACTAATAATACTGTCAACCCTTGCCTCCTCACAAAAATTGATTAGTTCAAATTGTTTCTCCTAAACCCAAGCATTGTAAATGTTGCTCTAATGATCTCAAACTAATCCCTGAAGAATGCCCAAACCCATGGATAGCTTTACTCAAAATGTATACTACACCCCACAGCAATTACTTAGAAGGCCTGGGTAGTGGTACATATAATCTTCTTCTTGCAAGTTGACATGCAACAATTTTTCTTGGAATCTAATTGTTACAAGTGCCTATCTTCATAGGCAGCGAAGGCTTGCATCACATAGCATTTATTAAGCAGCTAGAGCAAATGTGTTCTTATAAGTATCTCCCATGCATTTGGATCAATTACTCAGCTATCATTGACTTGTCCTCTCAATCAACTCAACTAGTTTGAATTTTATTTAGAAGAGCACCTTATTTAGAAGAGCACTCCATAAGGTGCACAGCTTTTTTTCTCTTAGCCAAGTAATGGAAAAAACAAGAGAAGCACTTGGATCTGGAGTAGAATCTTAGTGAGCACTTCTCCTTGGTGTTGCACATCCCTATCTGGTGATCCAATGTTACCTAATGCGTTTGTCAACATGAGTTCATCAATGGTTTGAAATTTTTCTATCATTTCAAATGCCTAATGTCCTTATGGAAAGTAGCATTATGGGGATTTGTATGCAAACACATCCCAGAGAAAATAATGTCATTAAGTTTTTTTCAAATAGACTCCTTTTCTAGGTCTTGGACTTGTCTTCCCCTAAATAGTATCAACAAATGGCACTTAGGCATTTGAATAGAACATGGAACTTTTCGAAAAATGTGAAAATACAGGACATGAAACTTCTTTGTTGGGAATGATAGCATTTGTACCTCCTTTTAGGTAGGAAGAGTGATCCAAGAAGATAATCCATTTGGCCCATACCCATTTGAGCTCAGGAAGGCAAACTGCAGTCAAAGACATGGAAACTAGATTGAAAAACAATCCAGTCCCTCATAATAGCATTAGAAACATCTCCTGATAACACATAGATTCCGGCCCTATATTTCCATATCAAAGAAAGGCTCTTGCTCGAATGCGTGACTGTGGCAATCTATGTCCTAAGACATGCCCCCCAATTTGATTTATTTCACACTCTATAGTCATTCCATAATCTCTCCACTCATCATATTAGTCCCTCATATTAGATTAAAAGCATCCCACATTGATTCACCAAACTCAACTGTCTGCAACTATTTAAATGTATCACCTAAACAATATTGCGTAATAGAGATCTAATGAGAGGAACTTGTCCCCGCAAATCATGTCAAGATGGATATTAAAAGAGTAGAACTTCATATAAAGTCCATCCCATGTAATGGTGATTCAAAAAAAAAAAAGCAGCTTTGTAATCAACAAAGTAGTTGTCACATGTATCTAGACCTATGTATATGCATGTATCCACATCTATGCATCAACATATGAGAGGGAAGGAGAATTGTACATCTAAAAAGACAGTCTAGAGAGAGACACACAGAGAAAGAGAGAGAGAGAGAGAGAGAGAGAGAGAGAGAGAGATAGAGTCCTGTGCACATAAATATAAATCCACGCTACACACAAGTGCAATTGTGCTTGTCAATGTGCAAAGTTCTGTACGCCCTATTTCTCCCTTTTAGCTTCAATTAAAAAATTTCTGATATTTATTGTTAATATTTTTCTTTCATTTATTATTACACCTTTCTCGATTCTCCTTTTGATTGCTTCCCTTTTAGTTTCTTCTGTTTCCTATTGTTCGGCCATTATTGTTCATTGTGATTTTGGTACAAGTTTTTAGATTTCTTTTCAATTTTTCGGTTTTTTCGTTTTCATGTCTGGTTTTCTGCTACAAATATCATTTTATGCCTTGGATTAAAATTAATAGAGTTTACTTCGAGTTTTCTTTTACAGATATTTTCTCATATTTCTTTCTCCCTTGTAATTTCAAATTTTAGCATAAAGCTTTCAAGCGTAAGATACAAGAAATACATTGGTGTCCACTAACATAATTCACAAGTCACAACAACCACGAAATTTTCTTTATTGTTCACAAACACAACATATTCGAATCAAGTCACGTATAAAACCTCGAATACAGCTAAAGACATTCAGGTAAAATATCCACCTATCAATAATCACAAATCCAGTGCGAATTTCCACAACGATGAAGAGGGAGAGCACTTACACGTGATTTACCCAAATAATTGAAAAAAACAAGGAGCACTTACATATGTGTTCAATTGACGGACAAAACTCGCGAAATTCCTGTGTTTGAAGTGCTTTGGTAGAAGGTTTTGGGAAAAAGCAGGTGGATCCCATATGACGAAGCTAGTGCCACTTGGGGACCAGGACACCATTGAATTTGTAGTTGGTTCATCTACCATATCATAGGTCTTGGTCAAAAACGGAGGAATTGCAATGTCGTTTGGCTTTTCCATACCCATCACTCACAAACTAGGGCAAAAACCGGAGATTTAGAGGATGTAGAGAGAGGAGAATTTTGGTTATTCTTTTAGAGAGAAAGGGGAAAAGCAGAAGATTGAAATTTGAATTATTGACCACTAACCACACATCGGATCTCTAGTTCAGAGAGAAAGAAAGACAACTGCTACAAATTAGGGTTTGAAATTTGGCGGCAAAGCAAAAGAGGTTCAGGTTTTGAAGCCCTAGCCGCTCAGAGAGGAGAGAAGAGGGGGGGGTGGGGAAGGAGTCGGCGGCACCTGATACAGAGAAGCAACGTGGCCTTTCAAGCGACGCGTATCCGTGAATGCTAGTCTTCGCGTTGCGTTTCGAGGGTCTTTCACGTACTCCCGCGGGGCGATCACTTCATACCGTTACGATGATATAGTATATTATTGGACGTGGTCGGTATGCGGCCAGCCGCATATTGTAAATATGCGAGCTTGGCAATAAATATATTGTTAAATATAATTTGATTTTAATTTTTGGAGAATATATAATCTTCGGCATGAAGATTATGAATATGAAAAAAAATAATTAAAAATAAAATAATAATTATTTTAAAAAAAACATTTGTTAGTTATAATTGTTTTTGAACGGCTATTTTTATCTATCTTTGAAATGGATGTTTTATAGCTCTGGGCAGCATGAAACAATTGTTCTATAGTATGAGACCATTTTCATTTGGTACATGGTCATAATCACATTAAGTTATGGAAAAAGTTTATGTAAGGTTGTAATTTGAAAACATAGAATTAAGATGCATCTCAAAATTCCATAAAAAAAAATGTCAGTTTTTAATGTTAAAAAACTCTCTAATTGATTATCTCGATATCGAAATGTATGGTTTTGAAAAAAGAAAAAAAAATGGAGTTTAAAAAGTAGTACATTTTGCAACAAATTATCTGGATCGTTCAATTTCAAGATTTTCATGTATTTATATATATGTGCTTGATTTGAAACATTTTTAGAGTTTAAAATTTTGTAAGTAGAGATAAAAATAAATTTTAAAGTTGTCCTAAGAATTTTGGCATCAAAATTACATCTTATGATAAAATTTAGAGGCACACCTTAATTTGATTGTTTAAAGTTGCAACCTTGTGTAGACCACACCCTTAAATTAATGTTTAAAATACATATCGGTGACCAAGATCGCCCCCTAAGAAAATCAGTTCAAATCGGCAGTGTAGATAGGCTATGCAAACTATTGAACTAGCAAATCAAAAAAATTTAAAAAAATTAGTGAATAACGAAATTGGCTAGTTCTGCCAAATAAATGGTTAGAAAAGGCTAGTTCATGAAGAAAACTGGCTAGTTCCTAATACTTAGCAGGATCTTAATCAACCATCTTGATCTAGATTACTGATTTTTAAAACTTTGCTTTAAACCATCAATGTCACATCTTAATGCTTAAAATGTATTACAAAGATCGATATATATGGAAAAGTATATAATGAGACCATTTACCTTTTGTACAAGGTGGTCACAAATAATCTTGACTATTGGATGTAAAATTGGATGGCTGCATTTTTTTCATTGACGAAGCTCAAAGTTCAAAATAAAATTTCTCATACTTTGTGAAACACTTAAGCTATCAGATTTCAAATAAGATGGTTATAAGTAATGGTGTCCTCCATGTACCAAAAGTATATATATATATATATATATATATATATATATATATATATATATATATATATATATATATATATATATATATATATATATATAGGAAAAACCTAAAAAATGCCTATAGGTAAAATGCTACAATGTTTCGTCTCTGCACGACTTGCTATGTCCGTGGCGGTTTATTGAACGGACACGCAATGGACGGCGCCATCCGTTGCGGTACGGCGTGAATTTTTTAACCGCCACAGACATGCTAAGTCCGTGGCGGTCGAAAAACGCACACTTGGCCTATGGGCGAAATCACTGTAGCATTTCACCCATAGGCGTTGCATAGATGCTTCTATATAAACTTTAGGTTTGGTCAATAGCCATATACCTAATCGGACGATTTTAAATCTCACGGCCACTAGCACTTCTAACCTCCTTGTACCCATGATAAGTATCTTCCCCACTGAATTACCAAAAAAAAAAAAAAAAAGAGAGCACCCCAAATTTTGTGATCTACTCTAGAACTGTTTAATTATTATTTTATAATAAGAAGAGCTGAGCTTCTAATCATATAGAAAAAACTTTAGTCATAACCATAGTTAGAAAGTCGGGGAAGATTAATATATCGGCTCACTATAAAATCAGAAATAAATCTTTTTTATTTTAAAAATTCGGATTAAAAAATTGTGTCAAAAATACGGATCGACAAAAATACTTTATGTAAAAATATCACAAATATATCAGACTAGGCTCAAAAAATTGGAGTGAAAAAAACGGACATGTTTAAAATAAAATTAAGTAGAAATTAAAATAAAATTAAGTAAAAAATAAAATAAAATGATAAGTTGGTGATAAATGTACGATATGAATTTTCTCATTAAATGCTTTAACAAACGCCACACATACTTAGTACATAACGCAAAAAAAAAAAAAAAAAAAAAAAAAGGCGACAATGTGAGATAAGTAGAATTGAGTTGGGTATATTCATTTCTCTTTATGTATGTGACTGTCCCTTTATAACCATAGTTATGCAATGCGAAGATGTACACCTTTTTTGGTTAGATGAGCAACAAACATAGTAGATCAAGAAGAAACACAGAACAAGAAGACAAGAAGCAAATACAAAATATTCCATAAAGAAACCCAGAGTGAGAGAGAGAGTATGCATACGCACATAGAAACAAAATGAAATAAAATCTCAGAGAAGATGAAGAATACGGTTGACATAAACCGTAATCCAAGATTTCCAGTCATAAATTAGGTTTGGGGATTGATCTCTAATCTGATTTTTTTTTTTAATATTTTGTTTTAGGGATTTACTAATCAAAGATTTCCAATCAAGAAATAAGTTTGGGGGTGGAGCTCTAATCTGTTTTTTTTTTTTTTTTTTAAGCTTTTGTTTTAGGTATTTAAGACGTATAAATTGTGATAATCTTTAAGCCCTAATTTGGATGGATGTTTTGGTGGAATTTTGCCAAGTCAAAATTTGAAGATTTTTTATTCAATGGTTTTTATGGTATTTTATTCTAATTTGATTCAATAGATTTGAGCATAAACCCTAAAATAATAAATCTTAACAATATACTTGGGGATAAAAATTTATTTTTTTAGGGAATTTTTTTTTTTTAGGAAATAATATACTTTTTAGAAAGCATGGAAATAAAAACTACATAAAATAGGAAAAAAAAATTCATCTTTTAGGGGAAAAAGAATACATGTGAAAAGGCAAAGTGGTTTTGGACCGATTTTTCATAAAGATCGATAAGGCGCGTTTTAAACGTTTACATGAAAAAATGGTGTATTTTTGCCAACCTTTTAAAAAAGTCACAGTTTTAAACGTTCTTAAAAAAAACTCCGTATTTTTTTAAAAGTCGCGTTTTATACGCCAACTTGCTAACTATGGTAATAACTCCTATTTAGTATTAGAAGGTTATTATATGGGAAAGTACCTTGTCTACGTGATGTAGAGAATGGCAGGTAGAGAATGGAAGGATACACGCACTTTTCTAACCATTCATATTCAATCAGATCATATCTAAGTGTTAAGATTTTATTTTATTTTTTATTTTTTTATAAATTTATTCATAATGAAATTTTGAGCATAGATATAGAGCTCACCAATAAAAATAGTAAAAGATAATTTTGATTTCAAAACACTAGCACTTTTCTAAGCATTCATAGTCAATTAGGTCATGTCCAAGAGCTACGAATTTATTTATTTATTATTTTCAGTTTTATAAATTTATTCAGCATAAAAATTTGGGCATAGATCTATTTTTATAGAGCTCAACAATAAAAACAGTAAAAGATAATTTTGAATTAAAAATATACCAGAATAACCCTAAAATATTTAGGGGTTTCTAGTCAATTTTTGTTAAAAAATCCTTTTTTGTTGAGTACACCTTGTGTGAATTTATCTACCCTCTAATATTTAACTTAATACAATTTGTAATATGAAAAAAAAATAAAAACATAATAACTTTTGTGATTGTTCACAAAAGCAGCAGGAGATCACAACTATTCTCACTCATTAGATTTCAAATTGGATGATTTGGGGTGAGTCATGAAGTCTGATAATTTTTTTTTGAAATTTTATGTCTAATCAATGAGACTCTTACAACCACCCATTTTGAAATCTAAGAGACAAAAATACTTGTGACCTCCCTATACAAAAGGTAAATGGTTTGTAGACAATTTCATAACTTTTTGACACTTTGATAGGGCTAAGTAAAATCTGAATTGTTGTCTATTGAGCATCCTTCCACCATCCACACTATGCTATGCTATCCCTATTTTATGATAGAATGGATATTTTATGCATGTTTTTACCTTTTAGTTGAATAAATTACTATGAGCACCCTTCAACCATCAACATAGAGCAGTATGGATGTATATTAGAAAAATTGTTTCATGCAGTCCATATATAAATAATTGAAACCAACCGTTTAAATGTTTTTTAATAGAATTATTATTTTCAAAATTCATTTATTTTTTAATATCCATGATCTCCATGTTAGAGATTACAGGTCCTTGAAAATTAAGTTAAAAAATCCATCTCGAAAATAGATTTTTAAGAGGTGACTCATTTTTACATGGACTCATAGAAACCGTGTCATGTATATTATGATCCATATTGACTATAAAGTATGAAGAGTTGATGGCCATGAGTTTAATCACCATTTAATCATGGGACGTATGGTGATGGAGAAAAATTGGAATAACCAAAAGCATTTAGGTGGAGGTCCCCCTCTTCACCACCATCCGACGGTGATAAAACAGTTAAAAGTGGCTATATGGTTTTTTATTTTGACTATTGACATGTGAGTGTTGCTAAGAGGGGAAACTTTGGCTTTTCACCTTAAAACTATAAATTTGGACTTTCTTGTTCTTGCACTACCACGAGGGTGACTTTCAAGATAAATTGTTCTATAATATAGAATCTCATAAAGTTTTGGGAAATTTATCATAATATACCTGATATTTGAGCTATTTAGCAATTTACTATGTGTTTATTTGATAAATTTCAAGAATTATTTTTGATATGTCATTTTTTGGAATAATACATCTGATGAGACTTAAACGGTAACTCTAATAGGCAATAAAATGAAGAAAAGTAGACTTAGATGGTCTGATCATGTGCAGTGTCGACCTAAAACAACACCGTTTATGAGAGGTTATGTAGTTCAAGTGGAAGACTTTAAGAGGGCAAATGGCTAAAAGGGCATGGATGCAAGTAGTGAGAAGAGATATGGTAACTCACAAATTGAGTGAAGAGCGAAATGGTAGAATAATATCCATATAGACGATCCCAAATAGCAAACGACGATGATGATTTTGATGTGTCATTTGATGACTATCTGAAATTTGATTAAAAGTGTGATGGGCAATTTGAAAATAGATAAAAATGTATGAATAAGACGTGAAATGGTTCAACCTCATAGGTGTAGTTTGATAATTTTTTGTAATTTCTTTTTAAAATTAGAAATTTACGTATGTCCAAGATTATGTTGTGTGTCTTTTTGTTGTTATGAATAAGGCTCGCATGGATGATTATGGAGTCATGTTGGAAGTCTTTTATGGGTTGTTAGTTTGAGCTGATTTAGTGGGTTGTTTTAATAGGTTGTTAGTTTGTTTTAGTGGATTGTTAGTTGTTAGTGGGAACTGAATTTTTTGGCTCATATCTTGTAAGCACGTTATTCTATTTAATGAATGGTAATCCAGTTGAGATGGGCACTTTTGAACCAGCAACACTTATGTGTTAACGAGGCCAGGTTTCCTCAATTAAACTTGCTCTTTTCTTCTCTGTACAACTTCTTTTGTGGTCAGCACCATAGGTATATCCAAGAAAAAGAAGGTTTCACCTCAGGACATACCATTGTGGTACCAGAGCAAAGGCATGGATCAGCGAGTGGAGAAGTTGGAAGGTAAGGTGAGCTCTCTAAACGTTGGTCAGCAGTAGATCATAGACAAGTTTAATGAGTTATTCAAAAAGCTTAGTTCGTATTTCGGTACTACCAAACCTGAGAAAGGAGAGAACTCTAGAACTCTAGAACTCCACTCTCGAACCATGGTGAAGAATCTGGGAACACCAATGGAAACAGTCAACATGTAAGGCAACAGTCCTTCGTTCCAAAGCTTGTTAAGCTCGACTTTCCCCACTTTAATGGCAACGAGAACACGATGAGCTGGACTTGCATGGTGGAACAATTTTTTCAGTTTCATCAAATACCGGAAGAAGAGCGTGTGGCTCTTGCATCCTTCCATCTGGATGGTGACGCCCAGTTGTGGTACTAAATCTTCAAACAAAAAGTACGCGAGACGTCTTGGCAAAATTTTTGTAATGGGGTGCATACCAGGTATGAACCCACTCAACTCCAAGATTTCTTTGGAGAATTGACTAAGTTGCAACAAGCTGGGAACGTTTGAGACTACCAAACCCAATTTGAGAAGCTTTTAACTAAGGTGGGGTATCTCCTGCCCGATCGCCAGGTTAGCTGCTTCATTAGTGGGTTGAAGGACAACATCAAAGCGAACATTTTGGCTGGGCGTCCTACGGCCCTCTATAGTGCTATTGGGTTGGCCTGCCTTTATGAAGCCCACAACTTCTCTCAATGGCGAGCTGGCACACTGACTGACGTAAAGAAAACTCCTATAATCAGCAAGGGAAACAACCAATAATGGCCATGTACTTCCGGTTTGGTGATTGTCACTTGTTGAGATGCAAGAGAGGCGAGCTAAGGATTGTGCTTTAATTGTAATGAGAAGTTTGTACCTAAACATCATTGTAAGAAGTTGTTCTTGATCAAGGGCTGCTATGAAGGGAAGATGACAATGATAAACCAGGCCCGGCGGAAGACGTTCTAGAAGAGTTTTGTGAGCTTCCCGAGATCTGTCTGCATGTAATCTGCGAAATACGAGCTCTTGAAACCATGCGTGTGAAAGGCAGCTTAAGCCATATTGTGGTCATGGTTTTGATAGAGTCGGGAATCACTCGTAATTTTATGAGTCAAACGCTTGCAAAAAAGGTGGGTCTGCAACCAACAAGTGGTAGCCGTTTTGAGGTGATGGTGGCATCAGGGGGAGAAACTTCCTAGCCCCAGTAAGTTCTCAGACATTAAGTTAATTTTGCAAGGTGTCCCAGTTAACGTGGATTTTTATTTACTTATGTTGGAATGCTATAAAGTTGTCTTAGATGCCTAGTGGTTAATAATATTTGGCCCCATTATGTGGGACTTTGCAAGGTTATTGAAGACCTTCAAGGTGGCTGGAAAGAAGTAACTCTTGAGGGAGTCACCTCATTCAATGATGAGGTAATTGAAGATCACAAGTTCAATCGTGAAGCAAGGAAAAATAAGAAGGGGATGTTGCTACACTTATATTCGATTGGGACTCCACTTCCTATGATTAATGACGAAAATCAACCTACCCGGTTGCAACGTATTTTGGAAGAATTTCAGGACATGATCGAGGAGCCCAAAGGACTACCACCTCCACGATCACATGATCATAGGATTCCATTGAAGGCAAGAAGCAAGCCGGTGTGTACCAAAGCTTACCAGAACCCACATTACCAGAAGGTAGAGATTGAGAAGTTGGTGGCCGAAATACTTACTTCGAAGCAAATCCGCCCTAACAGCTATCCTTATTTCTCACCTGTAATACTAGTTAAGAAGCATGATGGGTCGTGGCGTATGTGCTTAAATTATTGTGCCTTTAACAGGGTCACTATCAAGGATCGGTTCTCAATTCTAATAATTGACAAGTTACTGAACGAGTTGAACGGAGCACATGTGTTTTCAAATTTGGATTTGCGTTTTGGATATCATTAAATTCAAGTGGTGCCGGAAAGCACAAAGAAAATGGCATTTCAAACGCACCATAACCACTATAAATTTCTTGTAATGCCTTTCGAACTTACCAATGTACTATCAAACTTCCAGTCCTTAATGAATCAGGTATTCCAAAATTACTTGTGAAAATTCATCTTAGTATTTTTTGATGATATCTTAATATATATTGCATCATGGGAAGAGCATTTCAAGCATTTAAAAATTGCATTGCCTACCTTATAGTCTAACAAGTTGTTTGTCAAGAAGGAGAAATGTCAGTTTGGCCAAAGTGAGGTTCACTACCTCGGTCATATAATTTGTAAGGCAGGAGTGGCAGTTGATCTCAAAGGTATGAGAGGGTTTCTTTATTTAACGGGTTACTACTTGAAGTTCATTCAAAATTATGGAAAAATAGCTAGGTCACTCACTCACATGCTAAAAAATGATTCGTACAAGTGGACCCCATCAGCTGCAGAAGCATTCCAAAAATTGAAGGAAGCCATAATTAAGGCCCCCGTTCTAACTCTTCAAGACTTCTCCAAGAAATTTATTGGTGAATGTGATGCAAGTGGATCGCAGGTAGGAACTGTATTGATGCAAGAACGACCAATTTCCTTTTATAGTCAAGCTTTGCCATGGAGGAACTTACTATTGTCTACCTATGAGAAGGAGATGTTGGCATTGATGTTGGTCGTACAGAAGTGGCATTCATATTTACTAGGAAGGCAGTTTGTAGTGAGGACAGACCAAAGAAGTTTACAATATTTGTGGGCTCAGAAAATTACATCTTCAACACAACGGATGTGGTTGTACAAGTTGATGAGTTATGACTTCATTGTGGAGTACAAAAAGGGGAAGGAGAATATAGTAGCCGACGCGTGTCCAAGAGGGAAGAAAATGAAGATTGGGATGTAGTTGCAAAGGGGAAACTGGCCGCTGTCTCTCAACTTGTCGCCAACTGGGTCGCAGCAGTGAAAGAGGAGACTAGTGCAAATCTGATTCTACAGGTATTGATTCAACGTATTAAAGAGGATCAGGCAGTGGGCCCATGGCAATATAAGGGTTTATCTTCTTTAAAGATAGAGTTTATCTTGCTGGGAACTCCATGCTGATGGACGATATCATTGATCAGTTTCACGGCAGCACTCATGAGGGTTATCATAAGACCCTCCAGAGGATACGAACCAGCTTCTATTGGCCTGGTATGAGAGATAAAATCAAAAAATTCATTGCTCAGTGTGACACATGTTAGCATCACAAGACAGAGCAAGTCTCTCCTGCTAGGCTACTCCAATCTCTGCCTATTCCACGACAAGTATGGGAAGATAGATCGATGGATTTTGTAGAAGGGTTGCCCGTTTCAAAAGGCAAGTCGGTTGTACTTGTAGTGGTGGACCGACTATTAGGGTATGCGCACTTCATTCCCCTATCTCACCTGTACACCACCATAGTTACCCAAATCTTCTTTGATCAAGTGTTCAAGTTGCATGGTATGCCTAGAACAATCGTATGTAAACGAGATCCTACTTTTACCAATAACTTTTAGTCATAATTGTTTTGCCTCAATGGTACAAACTTCAAGTATAGTTCCGCTTACTATCCCCAAATTGATGGGTAAAGAGAAGTGGTGAATTGAACAATGGAGATGTATTTGAGGTGCTTCACTAGTTCAAATCCTAAGGAGTGGGGAAGGTGGATTTCATGAGCAGACTATTGCTACAATACCAGTTGGCATTCAGCAGTAAAGACAACTCTGTTTGAGGTGGTTTATGGTCGACCACCACCATCATTGTTGACATATGTTTCGGGCACTACTAAGGCTGAATCAGTTGAAAGACAGCTGTTAGACCGGGATCAAAAGATTAAGGAGTTAAGGGTCACACTCAAGGAAGCACAGAGCCGCATGAAGAAGGTGTATGACTGTCATCATTGGGAGAGAATTTGAAGAAGGGGACGGGGTCTATCTCAAACTTCAGCCCTATAGGCACGCAACATTGTCACTCATAAAAGACTTCAAGTTATCTCCAAGGTATTATGGATCATACCAAATTGTGAAAAGGATAGGAGTTGTTGCATACAAATTAGACTTGCCAGAAGAATCACGCATCCATCTGGTGTTCCATGTGTCCCTATTGAAGAAGAAGGTGGGAGATGACACCTTGGTCCAAACTGAGCTTCTATCAGTGCGTGAAGACAATAAGACACTCCATTCAAAGCCTCAAGCAGTCCTTGACCAAATAATACACAAGAGGAAGAAACAAATTATTATCCATTGTCAAGGAATGTCACTTGCATAAGCCACCTGGGATGACCTCAAAGCTATGATGAAGCAATTTCCAAAATGTTAAGGGGGGAGAAAATGTTACGTGTCTTTTTGTTGTTATGAATAAGGCTCGCATGGATGAGTATGGAGTCATGTTAGAAGTCTTTCGTGGGTTGTTAGTTTGAGCTGATTTAGTGAGTTATTTTAATGTGTTGTTAGTTTGTTTTAGTGGGTTGTTAGTTGTTAGTGGGAGCTGAGTTTTTGGCTCATATCTTGTACGTGAGTTATTCTATTTAATGAATGGTAATTCAGCTGGGAGGGGCACTTTTGATCCAGCAACACCTATGTATTAACGAGGCCAGGTTTCTTCAATTAAACCTGCTCTTTTCTTCTCCGTACAACTTCTTTCTGGTCAACACCATAGGTACATCCAAGAACAAGAAGGTTTCATCTCAGTACGTACCAGATTATTTTCAAACTTGAAAAATATTTAAAAATCTACATAGACAAAGATTAAAATAAATTAAAATGGGACAATATTAACGCGTACAACAAGAACACATCATATATTTGGTCAGCTAGCTTGAGCACATAGTAGATTTTTTTGGACCCCAAAACTCTCAAATCATCTTCATATAACACAATGATCCTTAAAAATAGAAAGGGAAAAAAGCACATTATAATCAGTTTTTAATGGATATCGGGTTTGGGGATTTTGCCTTCAATATTAATTTTTTAAATAATAAGATATCACAATCAGAAAACCCCCTTACTAGGTGAACCAGCTATGGGATCATATGTATAATTTTGTCCTACGGGACCATTATGTACTCCAATATGTGCTACCTCATGTTCGTCTTTCTTTTGTCATGCCCTGATTTTACTTATTGGAAAATTGTTTCATGTGGCGGGGGCCGCATTTCTAAATTTGCGATCCTCGAGGTATAAAGCATCCATCTTAAAGATGGGTGCAAATAGGTAGTCCATCTAAAAATAATTGAAACTAACGGGATAATTTCTTAATAGAATTATTATTTCTAATTTTCAAACTTTATTTATTTTTTCATATTCATGATATCCTACCAATTTGTTTATTAAGCAGATAAATCGTAATTCGATTTATCAATACCTATGGTCTTGGACCATCAATAGTCATTCTTCCTTAGAGTTTGGCTATTTGATCGATTCACTTACTTATATTATGTCAATATTAATTACTAATGTTGGAATGATGTCTATAGTGATAATAAGAGGTGACTCATTTCTACATGGACTTATAGAAACTGTATCCTTATGTATTTTCAATGAGTTGTAGAGGAAGACCCAGTAACTCGTGGATTCCTAATAATTCTCTTCCTTTGTAGAGGTAATCCCGAGGACCCCTCTTTCAACATTTCGGGGGCAACCGCTTCCTTGGGTTAGCAATGGATCAGTGGTCGCTATAACACATTTCAACTTGGTGTTGCTTTTCGACAATGACTTCTACATAACATGTCAAATTGATGGTATTTATTGAAGGCTAGTGGAAGTATCGTACTTCCCGCGAACAAACATAGGAAATGCCACGGTTCTGAAAGCTACCAACTTTGGAAGTTGCAGCATCCATGAAACAAACATGCATAAATCTCTCTTTGTTTGCCTACTTATCATTTTTTTCACACAACTTCTCTTACAATCTTATAATGCAAAGTCTATAATATGGATAATGTCTATACAAGGTATCCACCCCAAATAATCAAAAGTAATGCACCTTCAAACTCTATATGAAGATGTAATTTTGGTGTCAAACCCATAATTGTGAATTTAAAGTTTAGAAAATGATACAAATCAAGCAGATCTATAAATATTTAATTATATTGATTACAAGATGCACTATTTTTAGGACTTGAATTCTCTTTTTTTTTTTTTCCATATATATGGAGATCGAGATAAGCAATTAGGGGGCTTTCCAGCATCAAAATAACATTCTAGTCTCGTTTTTTAGGTATACCCTACTTCTATATTATAAAGTGGACACCTTATATATACCTTTTCCCCATATTAAACCCAATGAACAGCTATAAATATATATAGGAAAAATTTTATATAGAGCCGAGGCTCTAAACAATCAAATTAGAGCCCACCTCAAAAATTTCACTAGAAGAGATTGTTTTGATGCCCAAATATCCTCAAATTGAGAGAATGGCATAGGCGTTGACGGTAGTATTGCGGAGCCCCATGGTGAGGTCTCTAACTTTATTCTGACCAAAAGGTAGGGGCCCAAATCCCCACTGACTTACCACTTTTTTTAGGGAAGGGGCTAGGATCGTGGTGGTAGCATCCCCACTCACAATTACCACATCATAGTATCCATCCCTTCAACTGACACCTCAATTAACACCTTCAAAATATAACTCCCTAATCTATTACAAAAACGGGTCTGGGCCTGTCTTCCCCACATCAAGATGCATGAACATGAGAAGAAAATGGATTTCACGTTTTGAAAATAGTGCATCTTGTAACGTATTTTTGGACTGTCAATTTTCAAGATTTTAACTTTTCATAATTTTGCTCCATCTACACTATTTTTTAAACTTTAAATTTTATAATTAAAAATGAAACTATATTTTAAGGCCATCACAAAGATTTCCAATATTGAAACCACATTTCTCAAAACTATTTGAAGTTGTGCTTTACTTTGATTGTTTAGATCACGATACATACACCTCTCCCCTCTGCGACCGTGCAATGTATGTGGGCCTAGCAACAGGCCCGCCTTAGGCCAAGCAAGCTTGGCCCGGGTTCATATAGGGTCAACCTGCTCCGGTTTGGGCTAGGCACGACCTAATAAAAAACAAAAAAAATGAAAATATAATAAACTACAAGGCAAGGCTGGGTTGGTCTTTCATGGCCCTGGCCCAACCTAGCCATCAAGCCACATTTAGAGCTAACAATGGGATGGGATGGGTCGGGCCGAGCCGGGCCAGGCCACCCATCCCATGGTTACCTCTAAATCTATGGGCCATCTACTCATAATATGTAAAATTTACTAAATTTTAGAAATCCTCAATCACACTGACAATTCTGCCTTACTTGAAATCATACAATGAGACTGAGATTTTAGATTCTTCACTCATTACTAGCACTTCAGATTCCGAGTTTGTGTTATTAATGCCCAAGGAAGCCAAGTGGAAATAAAAAATTTATCTCTGTGTTATTAATGCCCAAGGAAGCCAAGTGGAAATAAAAAATTTATCTTTGTGTTATTAATGCCCAAGGAAGCCAAGTGGAAGTAAAAAATTTATCTTGGGTAGCACTGGTAGAAACAGCTAACATAATGATTTAAAATCGAAATCTGGATTTGAATTACTAGGTCCAATATTCACCTGGACCGATAGTGTTTTGTTGATGTCAAGATGATCAATTTGAAGATATTTGAGCCTCAAAACAACCTCTTCTAGTGAAATTTTTGAGATGGGCTTTAATTTGATTGTTTAGAGCCTTGGCTCTATATAAACTGTCTCCTCTATCAAACATATTAAAATGTTCAATTTTGTCCCTTCGTGGGAAACCTAAATAAACATATGCTTTTTGTGTGTAGTTCTATTGGGCATAGGGTATTATGGTCATATAGCCACGTACTATGAGTATGATTCCTTGTGAACATTCATTTGCCAACAGGAATTTGACATTGGAGATTGAATTTAGAGAAGTTTTGACCACATGTACGGTTTGTCTCCAATTTTCCAACCTTCACCTTTCAACCCTGGTTGGAAGGTGGATGCTTCCTAGACATCAAATGCAATAGTATGCTCCGTAGTGTTAGTAACTTTTTTCTCCGTTCATAAAAGGAAATCTTCCTAATTTCCCCTTCACTTCAATAGTGTGTGTTTAGTAACACTGCAACATTTGTTTCCACAAATATCCACAACGAAAGCTTAATATACTTCCCCTACGGTATACGAGTTATATTTTTTTCCTCGTCCAGCCGATCTGAATTGATGGCTGAAATGGATCCAAACACAATATCACGTGCCTCTACATTGTTTTATTTTAAAAGAAAATTCAAAATATTTTGACAACAAATTTCGGGTGCTTGCCACTCTCTTAAACTTGTACATGCAAAAAATACAAAAAATATTCTTAATAAAATAAAATAACCAAAATACCCTTGAAAATTTGTTAAGGGTATTTTGGTCATTTTATTTTATAGAAAATATTTTTGTAATATTTTTTTGAGGCGCACCCTATTGAGATGATGGCTTGTACCAAATTTAATATTCAAATAATTTATAGAAAAAATTAAAAATAAAAATACTCTAAAACATCTTATTTAAATCAAATGATAAGTTGACTCCCTTGATATAAAATTGGACGGCTAGATTGGGGTATACAACTTCTACAGAGTAGGAGAAATATAAAAAAGCTTTCCCATATTCACAAAGTGTGTTTCTCCAAAAGATTATATGCACCTAATATTCTGATATTGTGGAGATTTAACCTTCTTGATATAATGGAGACCAATTTTCAATCGAGAAAAAAATCATACGCAACTATCAAGTGTCTAAAAGAAATACTCAGTAAAATTGAATAAAAAGTAGTTCAGTTTTTGGATGATGATATGATCTGATAATTAAAAAAGTCCATCAGAACACTGATTTTAAAGTGGATCCAAGTATGTCACATCAAAAACACTTTCCTTAATTTACTGGCGGAAAGCATGCCATACACGCTCTTACCTAAGCTGAAAACAATGTTAAAAGGGATTGTCTACAAGGAGCAAATTTACCGTTTATATAAAGTGGCCACGATTCTTTGTAACCGTTTGATATGAAATTTAGTAGTTTGGATGTGTCACAAAGTTCGAAAAATTTTTATATGAAATTTGAACTTAATCAATGCAATAATTGCAGCCATCCAATTTCACATTCAATAGTTAAGATTATTGTGATCACCTTGTACCAAAAGTAAATGGTCTCATTTTATACTGTCTCATGTTTAAAATACTAATTTTGTATATATTTTTCATCAATTTATTTTATTTTATTTTATTTTCTTTTAGATTCTCCATACAAGTTAAGATGGAGTGTGATTCTTCCTTTTAGCAAATATAGAATATGAAGAAAATAAAGTGAATCTTTGGCCTTCCTTTTAGCAAATATAGAATATGTAGAAAATAAAGTGAATCTTTGGCCTTCTTAGGGCGTTAGGATGGCTACTTCCGAGCATTCTTAGGGCTAGCCCATGGTAAAATTTATTTGCAAGTGGGCTGCTACATAAGCTCTGTGGTCAAAATTTGAAGTGTATTCCAAATAGCGATTGATTTATCATTATCATCACCATCACCATCATCATCATCATAATCTTTTTTTTAATTAATTGAGGTTTATTCCACGAATTTTGATAAGTCATTATGCTTTATTAAAAGACGTACCCTCAATGATACCATAATTCTCCATATCTTTTTGAACTACTACCAACCACATCCTTTTGAGCCTACCCAATTAACGGTTGATTGCAAACAACAAATTTGTCATAACAAATTTGGAAGTAGAAACTTTTAATCGACTTTTTGAGGAACCAACAAAGGAAAAATAAAAAATCAAAAAGCCAAAACAAATGATTTTTTAAGGGCATTTTAAATGGCAAAATGCCATCCCTAAAATCAAAAGTGGTTTTTAAATAGTATGGGGTTTCTATAAGTAGCCTGACTCATACTGCATTTAAAATCTATCTTAAAAGAGGATTTTTAATTCAAAATTTTAGGGATTCATGATCTAGGTTAAGATGTTCATGGATATGAAAAATAAAATAATTTTTCAACATTTTAAAATGTGATTCTTGTAAATTTGACTGTCAAAAAATGCGCTACAAGATGCAGTATTTCTAAAACTTGAAATCCATTTTTTTCTCATGTCCATACATTTTGATGTCGTTTGACGATATTTTGGCATCAAAACAACCTATTCTAATGAAAGTTTTGAGGTAGGCTCTAATTTATTTCTTTAGAGCCTAGGCTCTATATAAACTTTTCCTTTTAAGTACATAAGGGCATTTTATTGCCCGCTGACTCACAAATAACTTCCAAAAGGATGCTGATAATAACTCGAACCTCTGATATTATCTTTATGTGTGGACCCCAAGTCACTATAGGTGGCCTAGATGTATGTACAAGTCGGTGTGCAAAGAAAAAATTACACCAAAAATTTAAAAAAGAAAAAGAGTTTATATAAGGTTGCAACCTTGAAATGTAGAATTACAAATGCAACTTAAAAATCCACCTCTAATGGTTCATCTCGACATCGAGATGTATGAATAGGAAAAAAAAAGAAGAAGATTTTGAATCAAGAAATAGCTCATCTTGCAACACCTTATCTAGACCATCCACTTTCAAGTGGGCTGCTACATAAGCTCTGTGGTCAAAATTTGAAGTGCATTCCAAATAGCGATTGATTTATCATTATCATCACCATCACCATCATCATCATCATAGTCTTTTTTTCAATTAATTGAGGTTTGTTCCGCGAATTCTGATAAGTTATTATGCTTTATTAAAAGACGTACTCTCAGTGATACCATAATTCTCCATATCTTTTTGAACTACTTCCAACCACATCCTTTTGAAATAACGGTTGATTGCAAACAACAAATTTGTTATAGCAAATTTAGAAGTAGAAGCTTTTAATTGACTTTTTGAGGAACCAACAAAGGAAAAATAAAAAATCAAAAAGCCAAAACAAATGATTTTTTAAGGGAATTTTAAATGGCAAAATGCCAGTCCTAAAATCAAAAGTGGTTTTAAATAGTATGGGGTTTCTATAAGTAGCCTGACTCATATTGCATTTAAAATCTATCTTAAAAGAGGATTTTTAATTCAAAATTTTAGGGATTCATGATCTAAGTTAAGATGTTCATGGATATGAAAAATAAAATAATTTTTCAACATTTTAAAATGTGATTCTTGTAAATTTGACGGTCAAAAAATGCGCTACAAGATGCAGTATTTCTAAAACTTGAAATCCATTTTTTTCTCATGTCCATACATTTTGATGTCGTTTGACAATATTTTGGCATCAAAACAACCTGTTCTAATGAAAGTTTTGAGGTAGGCTCTAATTTAATTCTTTAGAGCCTAGGCTCTATATAAACTTTTCCTTTTAAGTACATAAGGGCATTTTATTGCCAGCTGACTCACAAATAACTTCAAAAAGGATGTTGATAATAACTCGAACCTATGATATTATCTTTATATGTGGACCCCAAGTCACTATAGGTGGCCTAGATGTATGTACAAGTCGGTGTGCAAAGAAAAAATTACACCAAAAATTTAAAAAAGAAAAAGAGTTTTTATAAGGTTGCAACCTTGAAATGTAGAATTACAAATGCAACTTAAAAATCCACCTCTAATGGTTCATCTCGATATCGAGATGTATGAATAGGAAAAAAAAAAAGAAGATTTTGAATCAAGAAATAGCTCATCTTGCAACACCTTATCTAGACCATCCACTTTCAAGATTTTCATATGTTTATAGATCTACTCGATTTTAACTTTTTTTGGTGTTTAAAATTTTATAATTAGATTTGAGATTTTAAGATAATCTTAATAATTTTTTTACATCAAAATTACATGTTATGATAAAATTTGGAGGTACACCTTAATTGGATTGTTTAAGGTTGTAACCTTATAAAAACCACACCCTTTAAAAAATATAGGTTGTTGTATAATTTTTTATATATAATTTGGAATTTTGAAAAATTTATATATATATATATATATATATATATATATATATATATATATATATATATATATATATATATATATATATATATATATATATATATATATATATATATATATATATATATATATATATATATATATAAGCTATTGTCAGCTCATGAGCTGATAGAACAGTGTAAGCCCAACAATCTTGGCTGATCCATATTTTTATGTTTTTTGAATTTCTAAAAATCTACAACCATAAATCACATTTTTTAAATCTATTTTTCTATACTTTTTAAATTTTATTTCAACTTTTTAAGTTTTTTTTCTTTTTATTTAACTTTTACTATATTTTGCTTTATATATATTTTTATATTTTTTATTTTTTTAGGATTTTTAGTTGTACTTGGAGAGTCCACCTGGACTGTAGACATTCCTTACGGTAAATAAAATGGACCCGGTTTCTATGCGGCCAAGCCCGCATATGTAGAAATGCGGGTTTCTGAATAAATCTATTTTTGAGATGAATTTTAGGACTTGATATTTAAGGTCATGTAATCTCTAACATGAAGATCATGAATATGAATAAATAAATAAATTTTAAAAACTAAAAATAATAATTATAGTAAAAAAAACATTTGGACTTTTAGTTTCTATTGTTTTTAGATGGAACACCTACTTGCCTCCATCTTTAAAATGGATGATCGACACTTTCTGGAACGTATATGTAGAAATGCGGTCCAGCATCATGAAACAAATTTCTAATGTATAAACCATAAAAAACATAAAAAATAAAAAATGTCATAATACACACTATAGTTTACCATATTTAAAATAATATAAATAAAGTAAAAATTGTTCCTTGGATTCTCGTCCAATAGTGTGACAACGACAAACCTTCTTTAAATAAAGAAAAATATGATATGAAATTTGCAAATTAGTGCATGCGATACAAACAATAAACTAACTTCAATAATGTGTGCGAGAGAGAACAAAAGAAGAAAAATGATAAGGTATACCACCATCATCATCATTATCCTCATAGTCTATTTTCAATTAATTTAGGTCGGCTATACAAATCCCGATATGTTATTCTACTCTATTAAGTGCCATAATTTCAACTCACCCAAAAAAAATGCCATAATTTCAATAAGGCCATAAATCTCTATATATTTTATTATTACTTTTAATCATATTTTTTTGGACCTATCTTTTGCTATTATTTTTAGACCTTCGACTTAAATTAACTCGCACCTCCTAACAAATAATGTATTAGGCGGGGATAAAACATACCGTGATATAAAAATTGAGATTCACTTAAACAGTCAACAAGTTTTCTTTCGTTAAGAAATGAAGATACCCCATTTGATTATTTACAAGAATAAACACCCCAGAGAGAGAGATTGCAAAGCATAGAATTAACACACCAGAAATTAAATTAAAATAAATAATGACAATTAATTAAAATGAATTATGCATTAATTGAAACAACATAAACATGGATCAAATAAATTTTCAGAACAATAAGAGAGGTGTAACATTTATTCTAGACAGTTGGCTCGTTTTAAATTGGCTTTAATTTTTCTCGATAAAAAAATTTCCCTTTTTTGGCTTACTTTCTGCATATTTCAATCACTATTTTGTTATTTTTCCAAAAAATAAAAATTGAGAACATAGGAAATTCAGGCACTACTATGTAATTTTCTCCAAACAAGATAAGTTTGACATTTTGAGAAATTTTGAAGGACTAGGAAAGAAAAAAGAGAGTAAAAGCAAACGATAGCCGAAAGATTATATGCTTTCCTTCATTTCATTAACTCTAATCAATTTTAGGGATATAACCACTTCAACATACTGATAAACTACTAAATAACTCAAATCATTATGTAAATGCATGAAAAATAATAATATCCTAATATTGAACAATATAGTGTAGTAATTAGAAGGTTAGATGATTAAATCCAAGCAGGGAAATCATTAAAATTTACCTATCAACCATGTGGTATTTACCAATTTTAAACTATTCCAACTCATGATTATATGTATTTTTTGATAGGAGTAAAAAGTTAATTAATTATTCTACTAAATGCATTTTGATAAATTTCACAACTAAGTTTTTTAAAAAAGATGCAGTTTCTATATGGCATGGGCCTTATGGGAAAAATCAAAGCCTCATCTTGAAACCTCATGTAGCAAACACTTTGGGCATGAGAAACCACTATAATGGCTTTAAATTCAATTTTCACCCCGACTATAAATTTTGTAGCTCAAAAAATAATACATGTATTATAGATATGTGAACACGTGAAAATGGATGGTCTCAATATATGTTATAATGTACACTTCTTTAGGGGTTGAAATCATCTTTTTTTTTTTACAACCATAATGGTCACATTTGAGATTTATCGATTTGTTTTCTGACATTAAAACTACAATTTTCTGTGAGTTTTGAGGTGAGGCTTTATTTCGACAGGGCTTCAGCCCTATCAAAATATTTTCCTTTAAAAAATAAATACTCAAAACCTAATTTCATTTATGTTAGGAAAGTGTTTTGATAGGGTTGGAGGCATTTCAAAATATGTAAAGCCTCACTGAACATTCTATTTATGTAGTAAAAAAACCTTCAAATTGATCATCTCGGTTGTAAAACGAAATTAAGATTTCAAGCCCTCAAAGTAGTGAATATTGTAAAAAATTATCTAGACCATCCATTTCGCCCCAAAAATAAGTGTTTATAGATCCACAAGATTTGTACCACTTTTTGAGCTTCAAATTTCATGTTTGCTATTAGAAATTGAATTTAGAGCCATCATAGGGATTTTTTATGCCCGAAGTATTTTCCGGATCAGAATTCAGGGTGAGGCTTTATTTTGTTTTAATAAAGCCTATGCCTTATAGAAACTCATCCTTTACTATTGCTCATCTCACATACTTCAAATTCCTGGATTAAAGAAAGGATGAAGTTTTTATAGGGTCTAGGCTTTATGAAAACAAAATAAGGCCTCACCTAAAATCATCATCCGGAAAGCCCTTTCAGTATAAAAAATTTTCATGATGCCTTTAAAGTAATTTCCAACACCGACAATAAAATTTAAATACTAAAAAAAATGGCATAGATCTTGCATATCGGTGAATGCTTATTTTTAGGGCAAATGGATGGTCTAGATGATTGTTGCAATATACCCTATTTTTAGAATTTGAAATCCTAATTTCTTCCATAACTATAATATTCAAGTTGGGATAATCTATTTAAAAGTTTTGCAACACTTAGAATTGCAATTTTTTTTTATGAGTTATGAGGTGAGACCTAACTTATTTTGATGGGCTGCAGCCCTATCAAACAATTCCTTAAAAAAAAATTTAGTCTATGTAAGTCTTATTTCAAAGGGAGCAAATGCCCAGTATGCTCATGTAGAAGTGCACTACAAAGGCTCCCCATGCTGACTCAAGGAGGTACAGTATACTCCCGCAAAATTAAACCGCTCACGTACCCGTTAACTGTTAAAAGTCAAAGGGGAAGAGAGAGAAACTTGCCCGCCCATGAAGAGAGAGAAACAATTTTGGAGCAACCCAGGAAAAGAAATCAATACGTTTTTCTGAACCAAGCGGATTCGACTTGCCTATTCGGTCTAAGGACGCTTGACAAAATGCATTATTTTTAAAATTTGAAATTTTTTTTTTTTTTCTTATGCCTATGTTTTATGCTCCTTAATGTCAAGATGATCAGTTTGAGAATATTTAAGCATCAAAACAACCTAATGTAAAAATTTTGAGATAGGCTCTAATTTAATTGTTTAGAGCCTCCGCTCTATATAAGTTTTTTCCGTTCGAAAAGGTAATTTCCTCCCCTCTCTCTCTCTCTCTCTAACACAGGCTCTCGTTCAATTGAATCGTCTTGATCATTCGTACCCAGCGTTTTAAAAAACGTCGAGTCGAACCGGACTCGGAATTCGCGAAAAGGGACCAGATCGGTTGAAAAATCGGAAATCGTCCGGTTTTAGAGAGAACCGGACGATTTCGCACAGTGACTCGTCGATTCACTGTACGGAATCGGCGAGTCCGAATAGTGAATCGGCGAGTCCGTACGGATTTTTTTTTTTTTTTTTTTTTTTGTAATCCATGATAGATTTTTTTGTAATACTTGATCGATTTTTTTGTAATCCATGATCGAATTGTTTTTGTTTTTTTGTAATCCATGATCGAATTTTTTGGTTTTTTGTAACCCATAATAGAATTTTTTGTAATCCATGATCGAAATGTTTGTTTTCTTTTCTTGTAATCCATGATCGCTTTTTTTGTTTTTTTTTTTTTTTTTTGTATCCCATGATAGAATTTTTTGTAATCCATGATCGAATGTTTTGTAATACATGATCGAAATGTTTGTTTTTTTTTTGTAATCCATGATCGAAATGTTTGTTTTTTTTTTTGTAATCCATGATTGAATTTTTTGTTTTTTGCTTTTTTTGTAACCCATGATAGAGTTTTTTGTAATCCATGATCGAACTGTTTTTTTTCTTTTTTTGTAATCCACGATTGAATTTTTTGTTTTTTTTTTGTTTGTTTGTTTTTTTTAATCCATGATCGAATTTTATGTAATCCATGATCGAATTTTATGTAATCCACGATTGAATTTTTTGAAAATTTGTGATTTTTTTTTTTTAATCCATGATCGAATTTTTTTTGTAATCCATGATAGAATTTTTTGAAAATTTGTGATTTTTTTTTTAATCCATGATCGATTTTTTTGAAAATTTGTTTTTTTTTTTTTTTAATCCATATTATTCAAAAAGAAAATGAGAGAGATGATGATTCTGAGGCCACCATATCCCAGCTATATTATTCACATATCGAGTCCCACCAGCAACAATGTTGGGATGAGCACGAAATACTGTAAATTAAATGCTGAATAGCGGTTCATGCAGGAAAAGAACATATCAATATTCGCATATTCATTCAAAAACATGAAAATTCTTAATGGAGTATCCTCATTTTTTATTGAATTCTTAAAAAACAATATTTATAATGAATTTTAATAATTTTTTCGAATTTTTTTTAAGCTTTATTCTGACCGATTCACCCGATTTTCGATCCGGATCGCCGATTCGTCTATCCAGATCAATTTTTTGGAAGCCCGAAATGGATCACCGATCCGTTTTTTAAACCATTGTTCGTACCAGCGTTTTAAAAATCGCCGAGTCGAACCGGACTCGCCCGGTTCGACTCGGAATTCACGAAAAAGGGACCGGATCGGTTAAAAAACCGGGAATCGTCCGGTTCTAGAGAGAACCGGACGATTCCGCACAGTGACTCGCCGATTCACTGTGCGGAATCGGCGAGTCCGTGAAGAACACGGGTTGCACAGTGTTCTTCACGGATTTTTTTCAAATTTGTCATTTTTTGATCATTTTTTTTGTTTTTTTCGGCACGTGATCTGTTTTTCAGGCTGTAAACAGCTTTATTCAGCTTTTTTAACAATTTAATGGTGGAAAAATTGGTTGTTTTTTGATCAAGAAAAATTCGGGGTTTAGGGTTTCCGCCATTTCTAAAATTTCATGCCAAATAGGGCATGAATCTTTCAAAATTTGTAGGCATATTGATCTTAAAGCTGTGAATCAAAACCTTTTGTTACTAATTTGTGATAATCGTTGAGAAAAACAGACTTTTTTGGAGATTGAAGGCTTCGGTTCACAAAAACAGGTAAGAACTTTGGGTTTTTTTTTTTTTCCGCCATTTGATTTATTTCATGGCATATTTTGAACAAAATGAGTTCAATAATTAGGGTTTTTAATCTTTATTGTGTCTAGTATGATTTAAAATTTTCAATTTTACGTAATCTGGTCAATTACAGCAAGAAATTTGATATGAACAGTGAGATGTCTGCGGAACCAAATTCCGCTGTTTTTTTTTTTTTTTTCCGCCTTTTGATTTTGTTTTCATGATATATTAGAAATAATGTGTTAAAAATTTAGGTTTTTTATTCCTTATATTGTTGTTTATCAGAAAATATAGTCAATTGGATGTAATTTATTCACTTGGAGGTGAATTTTTGAGTTAAAATCGCTTATGTAAAACGACTCTGTGAAGAACAATTTTTTTTTTTTTTTTTTTTTTTTTTTTTGTAGCCCATGATAGAATTTTTTGTAATCTATGATCGATTTTTTTGTAATCCATGATCAAAATGTTTGTTTTTTTTTCTTGTAATCCATGATCGAATTTTATTTTTTATTTTTTATTTTTGTAACCCATGATAGAATTTTTTGTAATCCATGATCGAATGTTTTGTAATCCATGATCGAAATGTTTTTTTTTTTTTGTAATCCATGATCGAATTTTTTGTTTTTTGTTTTTTATGTAACCCATGATAGAGTTTTTTGTAATCTATGATTGAATTTTTTGTTATCCATGATGTAATTGTTTTTTTCTTTTTTAGTAATCCACGATCGAATTTTTTGTTTTTTTTTGTTTTTTTTTTTTGTAATGCATGATCGAATTTTATGTAATCCATGAACGAATTTTTTGTAATCCATGATAGAATTTTCTGTAATCCATGATCGACTTTTTTGTAATCCATGATTGAATTTTATGTAATCCATGATTGAATTTTTTGTAATCCATGATAGAATTTTCTGTAGTCCATGATCAACTTTTTTGTAATCCATGATCAAAATGTTTGTTTTTTTTACTTGTAATCCATGATCGAATTTTTTGTGTTTTTTTTTTTTTTGTAACCCATGATTGAATTTTTTGTAATCCATGATGGAATTGTTTTTTTTTGTTCTTGTAATCCACGATCGAATTTTTTGTTTTTTTATGTTTTTTTTTTTTTTTTGTAATCCATGATCGAATTTTATGTAATCCATGATCGAATTTTATGTAATCCATGATCGAATTTTTTGTAATCCATGATCGAATTTTTAGAAAATTTATGAATTTTTTTTTTTAATCCATGATCGAACTTTTTGAAAATTTGTTAATTTTTTTTTTTAATCCATGATCGAATTTTTTGAAAATTTGCTATACTTTTTTTTTTTTATTTCTTTTTATCCATGATCGAATTTTTTGAAAAATGATGATTTTTCGAAAAGATGTGAAAATCGTGATAAAGTTTTGATTATCATGATGTATTAAACATTTAAACCTAATTTTTAATTTTTATTGTTTGAGTTTGCTGTAACTTTTTTTTTTTTTTTTTCATGATCGAATTTTTTGAAAATTGATGATTTTCCGAAAAGATGTGAAAATCGTGACAAGGTTTTAATTATCATGAGGTATTAAACCATATTTTAAATTTTTATTGTTAAATTTTTATTCACATATCGAGTCCCAACAGCAACAGTGTAGGGATGAGCACGACAGTGCAAGTGAGCATGAAGGATGGACAAGCTTCGGGGATTTTGGACTGGGAACACAACAAAACACTAACACTCAGGATTTGGGAATAGTCAGACGCCCGCTAATATCGATGATTCGTTTTTAGATCGAATCAATGAATTGTCAAACGAATTCAATCAATGGCACCAGCGTGACCAAGAAGAACAACAACGTCGTCTATCATTTTATTTTTAGATCGTATGTTATTAATTTTATGCTTTATTGTAGTCCATGTATGTTGATATACTTATTCCATGATAATTCTATGTTTATCCTTTTGTGTGATGTAAATTAAATGTTGAATGGCGGTTCATGCAGGGAAAGAACATATCAATATTCGCATATTCATCCAAAAACATGAAAATTCTTAATGGAGTACCCTCATTTTTTATTGAATTCCTAAAAAACAATATTTATAATGAATTTTAATAATTTTTTCGGATTTTTTTGAAGCTTTATTCTGACCGATTCACCCGATTCCGATCCGGACCGCCGATTCACCGATCCGGATCACCGATTCGCCGATTCGGATCGATTTTTGAAAAGCCCGATCCGAGTCACCGATCCGGTTTGTAAACCATTGGTTCGTACCTATCGAAAGAGTTAATTTGAATATTCATTTCTCTTCATGAGTATTTTGAATATTCATGGCAGTTCTATTATATTATTTTATTTACCTCAGATTCCCAAATGGACCCCTCCACTTTCCTAAACCGCGCTCTCCCTAGAAACGTTTCCATCTCTCCAATTGCATGTCAGCAATGGCGGTTCAGATCACAACCAGAGCCTTCTTGCACCCAAAACCAGAGCCAGTACGACTTGCTTCTAGAGCCCATTCGAGCTCGTTTAGAGTTCGATGTGATGCAGCTCCTGAACCAGATCTGAGCGTTAGGGTTAATGGGCTCCAGCTTCCAAACCCTTTTGTTATTGGATCTGGTCCTCCTGGCACAAATTACACTGTTATGAAACGGGCTTTTGATGAAGGATGGGGGGCTGTTATTGCGAAAACTGTAAGGAATTGTTTCCTTTTTTTTTTTCTTTTTTTTTTTTTCCTTTTTTTAGTTTTTATCTTTTGCTTCATTTTTGGTAAAAAATTCGTCGAAAGCTTGAGAAATTGCTTACTATTTGTATTTCTGATATATTATCTGTGTACGAAACTTCGTTCTGTGTTTTTGTTAAACTGTTACTTCGCTGGGTGTAATACTCAAATGTAACCCTCCATTTTCTCAAACTTTGGTGAAATGATTGATTATTTACTTTTATTTAACTGAGGTATACTCTTGTTTGATTTATTTGGACAAATTACTCCCAAATCATTAGCGATTGTTTATTTCATTTTTTCGATTTATTATCCGTTTTTACTTTGTTTTTATGGAAATTTGTATTTTGATTTGCGTTATGTGGATTAGAACTTGTACAAATGTTCATTCTTTCCCTGTTTTATTTTTCGTCTTTTTGGTTTGCAAGTTCTTCTATTGATTGACGCAGTTTAAGGTTGATCAGAGTGAAGAATTCATCTTTGTTTGCTCAAGCATGCCTCTGTAATTTCAAGATTACAAAAGATTCATATGCATGCGTACATATAATCGCACGCAATTGTGTACTTAGCACCTATTTATCTATTGAGATAAATGCATGTCATCGATACACACATGCAGCAGCAAAGTCGTAAGTAGCACGCTCATGCACATATGTATGTGCACGCTCATGCACATATGTATATGCATGCTCATGCACATATGTATGTGCTTTTGTAAAAAAAAATTGAAACGTACGTGCTTTTGTAACGTCTTCATGCATGTTCATGTATGTCGATACAAATTTGGGTATGTGTAATGCATTCATCTGACTATCTGAGTTTGCGAAGAGTTTGTGTGACCTTTTTTATTACCTTTTGGTTTTTCATGGGATTGAGACCAAGTGATTGAAATTGTTCTTTTTGTATATCCCTCAAATCTGAGATTTAAGGTGTTTCGGCAAAAGTCTGCATCTATGCTATAAAATTGTTTATTTATGTATTGAAATGTATGTGCAATTAGACACTGAAACTTATATATCATGTGTTTCAGTGTTTGTTTGGAAATTAAAAATGATGGAAATGTGGTTTTATCATTGGTGAAAATGTTTTGAGGACTGGATGGCCTGAGGGCAATCATCCGAAGCCATTTTTGTTGATTAAAAATCTTTTCTGTAATAATAGCTTTATGATAATTTTTCTTGATGAGTTCGCTGGCCTGGCAAATTGGTTGTAGCTTGGAAAGGGTTGAGGCATTGGATTAATGGCCACTATGGACTTCCATTTTACTCATAAACTTATTGAAATAAAGGTTATCAATCATATGTAATTACAAAAGAAAAAATAAAGGATAAAGAAAAATGCCATATTCTCCAACTGGCAGTGGTTCGAACATGTAGAGCTCTCAAACATTTGTCTCCTCTTTCTGAAAGTTTACAACAATGCAGTAAATGCTGGTCATTAGCTATGATTCACAAGAGAAGAGCTAGTGCCAAGAAGAACTTGATGGAGTTGATGATATTGATATTGACTAGCAACACTAATGTAAAAGTAATAAGACATCGATTGATTTTTCATCCAACTTGCAGCTCTGGGACATCAAAGTTTTTGCGTCCTTTGCTGCCAAGTGCTTGTTTCTTTCCAAAATGAAATTTTTACTTTTGGTTTTAGAATGAAAGATTGAGAAATCCTTCATATAATCAGCAAAAGAGTTTATTTGAGATGAATCTTGCCTTACAACATTGCATAGTCTTGTCATTATTCTATTGACTGGAGATCCTTGGAATTAATCAAATTGTTGCTTCTACTAAATTCTTCGTTGATTCTCAAGTAACCAGTTCAACTCAAGACAATGACTTCAGTTGTCTATCGTCTGTGTTATCTTTTCTTTTACAGCACTAAAGTAACACTGAAAAACATATTAGCATCTATTCCATACTTGATTGATTAATGCTCTTATGTTTTGAATGCTAGAAATGTAATCCGGTTTCATCTGTGGTTTGTACTTTGCATTCCTCCCTGATGTCTTCTTATCATATGTCTGCTGAGGATCTGATGCCTACAAGTCCCTTGGTCATTTCTGGGGTTATCTAAACGAAACAATCATGGTTGTTATGTTCCCTTGATCTCACCAGGTATCACTGGACTCTACTAAAGTTGTAAACGTCACCCCTCGCTATGCACGTCTCAGAGCAGGATCAAATGGATCAGCCATGGGGGAAATTATTGGGTGGGAGAACATTGAGCTCATCAGCGATAGGCCACTTGAGACTATGCTCAAAGAACTCAAGCAATTAAAAGCAGAGTATCCAGACAGAATACTCATTGCCTCTATTATGGAGGAATACAATAAAGCTGCTTGGGAGGAACTAATTGAGCGAGTGGAAGAAACTGGTGTTGTAAGATAACCTGTCAATTTTAATTTTAATGTATTATCCTATAGGGACAATAAACTTTAACCAATGGACTAGAGAAACCTTTACTCCATTGGGCTCATCAAAATCCAATGAAATGGAAGGTGATGAAGAGACAAGAACAGGGATCCACCAGAATTGGATATGAACCTAATGTTGGATTCATCTCTATCACTATTCTTCATTTCGTTCGCCAATTATAACCCACCAGATTAATCCATTGGGATAATCACCATCCACTGATAGAATATATACATATATATATATAGAGAGAGAGAGAGCAGGACATGAACTGAATGGCAGGTCAATATTCTCTTTCCATCACTGTTTATTACTTCACTTGACAACAATGTTTCAAAAAGAGTTAGGCGGGTCCTAGGCGGCCTGGACCCCAGGCAGCCCCCAGCGGGCACCCAGAACCTGGGTGGCCAAGTCGAATCCAAAAAGGATGCCCATTTGAATAAAAAAAGGATATATAGTATAAAAATAAAAATTAGGTATGTAGGGCACTTACTTTGAGTTTGATTGGTCAATCTTCAAACTTCCACCTCAAAGATGCATCTAAGTATTCAAAATCTTCTAAAAAACCCCAATAGATTTATAAAACATCAAAAATTAAATATAATATCAATGAGTGTTGTTTTGATCAACTTTGAGAAACCCTCCGATCCTAAAGAAATCACCATAGACTAGTTTTTTGGAGGCTTTTTCTTTCTAAAATGGGTTCCAATAAGTTTTAGGTTTTAAATGAATTTAAAACCATCCTTCTAACCTTTTACATTTTAAAAAAAAATCAATACAAAAAAAATTTTCGCCTTTGGGCAGGGCGCCCGCCTAGGCCATCGCCGCCCAGATTGATCGCCTAGGCCTGGGTGATGCGCCCAGGCCTTCTGGACCGCCTAGGCGTTGGGCAGTTCGCTTTTTGAATCAACTATAGTTCATTCAATTATGTTACACTTCCCTATTTCTAAGCCTTTTCTAGCTTTCCAACCTACTCATATTTTTTATAGCTGGTGTAATTTTTTACTACTTACTGCTGTTGTCATGGAACAGGATGCCTTTGAAATTAACTTCTCATGCCCTCATGGTATGCCTGAGCGTAAGATGGGTGCAGCAGTTGGACAAGACTGCGATTTGTTGGGAGAGGTCTGTGAATGGATAAACAAGAAAGCTACAATCCCTGTATGGGCGAAGATGACTCCAAATATTACTGACATTAGTAAGGTTTAATTCTGATCATTTGATCTATCAGTGTCTCTTTATTTGAATGCATATTGATATTGTATGTACTTGGACTAAGAATAACATTATTGTTTGAGAAACATTTTCTTGAAGTGATTTTTTGGGCTTGAGCTCCTAGATGAGTGTTATGGTGGTTCTTTTCATCTCAACCATAGTTACTGGCATCGCCTACTTTGGTAGGCAATCCGTTCCGGAAGCTCGATCCTAATATCCCATAATGGGATCTTCTACAGATCTTGTTTTTTAGAATTTTAGGTCTTGATCCCCAGAACACAGGGATTGAGTACCTTGGATTTAATTGTATGGACATTGAATTCCATCAATCAGTTTTTTCAGCTGATGAATCATTAGAGCATGCAACACCATGCGTGCACATGCTAGAGAACTATACAAAGTGGAAGATATCATTAAGAACCCATACAAGGAGCTCCTATTGACTAAGCAATGGTGCTATTCCTATCTAATTGGGAACTCGATCCTATCTAATTGGGGAGCTCGATCTAGACCACAGGGATCGAGTTCCTTAGATTTCATACTACAGACATCAAACCCTATCATTAGGAGCTTCCAGGTAGCCTCGGTCCATCTAATCCCCCCCGCTCCTGGAACATTCTCGATCCTGTTCCCAACAACTATGATCTCAACCATTGGTCGAGGTTTGCGTTGAACCAAAGTAAAGTAGTCTTGTTTTCACTTTCTATCAACTTGCCAACTACAATGCTCTAGAAATAATATAATATTATTGCTCAATCCAGGAAAATGAAAGAATCATATATCTTAGTATGTCCTTTAATGATGGAGTAGGAGGCCTGTATTTACCGTATTAATTGGTTGACATATTAAGTTTCTTGAATGAGGACTATCTAGGAAACAGAAACCCATACTGAGATGGGCGGTGAAGTCTTTGAGCAGTTGGCAAAGGATTTAATAAGTGCATACCTTTGAGATATTGTATGGTGTAGAAGTTCCTTCACATTATCATATGAAATATGATAATTTTCCTTAATAATTTATCTCAAGATATGAAATTAATAAGGGCACTTTTGGTTGGTGCGGAACTATTTCCCTAGGAAAAATATTTACATGAGGAAAATTTTTTTTAGCAAACTTTCTTTTCTCCATGTTTGGTAACACATTCAAAAAGCCCTGTGTAATGAATTTCATAGTTGGTAACTTGTTTGGTATTTAAATATATTTTGTCATCATCATCTTAACCTTTTCCCAATTGGGGTTGGCTACATGAATCCCGGTACTCCATGCTGCTCTATTAAAGGTCATATCCTCAGTGAGGCCATAAGTCATTTAAATATATTTTGTAAGTATGTTAAATATATGCATATATTATTTAAATATTATAACTAAAAAATATAGTTATATTTATTTGTAGGACCCCAAAGGATCATTTTTAAATTTGGCACAAATCTCTAGAAAAGTTATCACATGGGTGTGTGACTTGACTTTTCTAGAGATCTGTGTCAAATTTAATGGTGATCCTTTGGGATCCTACACACATGGGTGTGGGAGGGTCTCATAGGATCATTACTCTATTTAAATACTATTTAAATATTATTAAAATATTGTCTATTAGATATTATCTATATCTTAAATATAACTATTGTATTGTAAATATCTATTAAATGAATAAAATAATAAAATATATTATTTGATAAAATATATTATATATTATATAAATAAAAAAAAGGGTCGTAATCTGTTGCTGGTCGTACCTACACAGGGTCTTGGGAGGGGTGAGATGGAAAAGGTCGTAACCTTTGGCTTTTTATATAAATATATATCATAATATAATATAAGCATTATATATTATATATAATATAAATATATATTAATAATATATATTACATATATAATAAAATATGGTAGGCCCAAAAGGACGTGGTTGGAAGTAGTCCGAAAAGACATGGGGACTTATGGCAGAGCAGAATGAAGAACCAGGATTCATGTAGCCGACCCCAATTAATTGGAAAAATGCTAAAATGATGATGATATATAATAAAATATAAACTAACATATAATATATTATTATATTATGTTATATTATACTAGTATATGTTATTTAATATATAATATATGATATATATTTATTATAATATAATTAAAATATATATATTAATAATATAGTATATTATTTATATGAAGTATTATTTATATATTATTATTGAAATATAATTTATATATTAAATATATTATTTAATAAATAAATATAATAGTA